>NC_051158.1:97500-146395 GCF_013339745.2 Dermacentor silvarum
TGCCTTTAGAGCACTTGCTATTCGGCAGCATGCATCCACGCAGGCAGCGTGTAAAGCCAACCATCGTCGAGCATGAATGAAGGTCAATGCCCTCGATAAGCACGGCCCAGTATCTAGCTGAAATGCCGATAAGGCGGCTGCAAAAGCAGTGACTGATGTGGCGATGGGAACTTCTGGCACCACAATGCACTGCGTGGGGCTGTCCCAGCAGTTGCGTAGTAAATGTGCTCAAGATGTCGGTGTAGATAGAGTTCATGCATTCATTCGTTCCTTTTTGCTATTAATGGAAATGCATTATATGTCCCACGAGGCCGAAAAGCCAGCGTTGCCCGCAACGAGTGCTACCAAAAATCAGCAGCAGCGGATTAAGGTGGATTAAAGTGGATTAAGGTGGAATAAGGTGGAATAAGATTGATACAAATTAGAGCAAGAGGGATTAAGGTTAGTACAAATTAGAGCAAGGCGGATTAAGGTGTACTAAAGTGGATTAAAGTGAATTGAGGTGGATTAAGATTAGTACAAATTAGAGTAAAGTGGATTAAGGCAGAGTTGTTAAGAACATGTGACAATGTATGACGTTTCGTATCATGGCCGTAACCATTTATTTAGAGAAGTCATAATGTTTTCGCATTCAAGTCACGCAAGAATATTTAGGTGACTGTCAATTTTTTCAGTACGTATGCCTATGGGCTAATTCCCCAAATAATACTAAAAAAGGGTGAGAAGTCGGACTCTGCCCGACGCAGAAGCGTGTACATGACCTCGCGTACGAGTATACCTACGGGTCGAGATCGCTGTGGCGGCCTGCGGCGATGCGATAGAGTACACAGCGAGTCCCGTTCGTCGCTTCTGACAGGGGAACGTTGACCAGACATGGCCGCGTTCACGTTAGCGTTGCATGCGGGTCGGGCTGAGTCTACCTGACGGTGTAAGATATATACCTATATCTTACGCCGTGGTTTACCTGCAGCATGCAGTCGAGCTGGCGCAGCCCGACGGAACGCTCGCTCAGCGTGACCGGCAAGCGTTTCCATGCACATAACAGCAAAACATCGGCTCGAGAAGTCGATTCGGCCCGTCTCTGTCGAGTTCTCGTGAACGCCCTGAATGAGGCTGAGCTAGTGAGCGTATAGGCATGGCAAAATTGGCGACGCGACCAACCTTCGGAGGCATGGCTTTCGGCATTCAAACATGAATGCCTAAACATGTTGAGAAAATCACAATTGCAAACATTGAAGCTGCTCGGATAGTGCACTTTATGGCTCGAAGGGTGTACTTCAATGCGCAGCCACTTTGGCTGCGCCCTCTTTGTTTCATTGATACTATACTTTCGTTTTCTCATTCGAACGTTTTGATCTCATAAACGCGCAAGAAATTGCACGGGCGCCAGCCTATTCGAGCTTTAATTTTCGAAAATTCTTATCACGAACTGTAAGTAAATCTGGGAAACCGAGAAGCCCGATTCTTAATAACCGTAAAATGAAACGCAGACAATAAAGACAAAGAAAGTAAAGGGGATATTCCCTCTGTTTAAAAATTAATTGCATAAATAATCATAACTGCGGAATAATTTACCCTCGCTTTCTTAATGGAGCGTAAGATTTGGGAATTGTCTTTCTAAATGTTCTTGGCGGCCCTCACTTATGCAGCCCCTAGAGCAAGGCCCGTGTTGCATGTGCAGCCCTATGGTTTTCCAATCAGTTGCCTACGTATCATCCACGTAAATCGGCCGTGTTGCTCAACTACGCATATTTAACAGCAAATAAAAAAAGAACACCATATAGCACATTTCAGTACTTCTGAAAGCAGAGAGGGACAGAAGTAACCGCCCGGCAAAACCAGCTATGTGTTGGTGTGGCCATAAAACTCTCACCACAAGAGCCCACTACGTATATCACGCTCTTTTTCTCTTTTTTTTTTTTTTTTTTTTTGACAAAAACGCGAAACTTATTCTACGGAGACGGAGCTCATTACGAACCGGATCGTGGTAAATCATTGTAACAGCGTAGAATTTGAACTTCTACCACTCTTGCCTCTCTTTTGCCTCTAGACATGTTTTCTTTTTTTTTACTTTTCTATTTTTGAACGAACATGCAAAACAAGGATACGGATCCGGATGCGACCCGGCATTTCCCGAGTGGTTTCACTGTTTTCGGGACCATTTAATTTCCTCCAAAGCCACATTTTTTACTGTGAAAACAAAATCATATACAACAGTGTGTTTGCTGCGTCTGTACCGCTGACATCTGCGCTGGAAGACTCGCTATCTCTGGTTCACTGTACACTCCCATCACTCTGATTCATGCCACCTGCAATGAGTCGCTTTTTTTTTTTCGCAAACGATCGCATTACGTAGCAGCTTGTATACGGAAGCGCGTGGAATCGCAGTACTGTCTACGAAGAGTGAACAATCCGGTTAGTAGTTCATAAAGAAAAAGAAACACATTGTAGGACACGACCGGTATAAGCCAGCAAGTGCACCTAATCACCTACCGACCGGCGTTTCAGCATTCGCATAAACAATATTAACAAACAAAGCAAAAGAGCAAACGGTGGTGGTTTAGCCTAAACTGCTGTTCCTGCTATACGTGACTGCTTGGTTTTCTAAACTGTTCGAGTGAGGAAATGTTCGAATTGAGTGGAATGCGAATTTTCGGGGGAAAAAAACTGGCTTGGTAGCTTCGACCGAACACCCAGAGAACTTTTTTTTTTCCGTTACTGAAAATAGAAAATGGAGGTTTCCGAGGAAATGCGTTAAAGGCGCTGTGTCTTTCCTTGTATTCTTCTCATGTACTTGCTCTATACAAAGTTCTTAACCATGGTATACCAGCAGGTCTAAATTGCTGCGATTGAAAGGACTGTTTGATTTCTTTCGCCACAGGGCACGCTATATTAAAGCTCGTTCGACAGGATAACTTGTGAATGAACAAAAAAAAATAACTACAAGTCCTGGTTAGCACGCTACGGGCACTCGAATCTTCCCGGGGCGCCTATGCATGATTTCCATTTCAAGCGGGCTTTATTAACACAGCTTATTCGCCCACAATGAAACTATGGAAATAACTTGCCGCCTGCATCGATGGTTTTATTGCGTGTTTTGGTTAACGCTCATCCTATCTATCAGTGCACGCTTTGCATGTGTTGTAATATAATAACTATCTGTACTCCCCCCTCCCCCTAATGTGATACCTTACCTTCGCGAGAGGGCGTTTAGGATCATCTTTAAAACATAATTAATGCATTCGAAGGAATGCAACATCGACCTGCCCAACCGACTACTTCGACTCAACACATAGGCATTCGACTCGAATATTCGCGCGCCTCTACTAGTCAATGTTGCTTGCTAGCGTGGTCCATGCATAGCGCCTAAGCTGTCGTCACACGCGGAAAAGCGAGTGATACATAATTTAAAAAAAAAGGGGGGGGGGGGGGGACATGTTGCCGCTTGAATGATCACATTCTTTAGGCGCACAGATCATCTCTGTTTAGTTGTTTTAGGGTGTCGTTGATGCCATGTAATACTGTCTTTTTGCTCGCTCTTTAATTTTCGAGCATGTTCAGGTGGTATGGCAGAAAAACAAGTCTAAATAAAGCACTCAATACGGCGTGTAGAACAGGCGTGCGTGTGTAACAACTTAGTGCCGAATAAGTGATCACTTGCCACCGTAGTGGAAAGGATGTCTCTAATAACTTCACTCTATCCACCCGGAAATGAACAATTGTTGGGGTATAAAAGCCCAGAACTTTTCAGACCTCTAAAAACACGGTCGACCATACCAGTGAAGACAGCATCGCATTCCTGAGCCCCCTCCAAGCGAAAAGGCCAAGATGAGTTTGTCATACGCTTTCGCCGGTCTGCTAGTTTTGGCTGCGATGACGTCAGCAGTCACCGCTTCAACGACAAGTGAGTAGTTTCGTTATTGCAGTGTCCCTAAACAGTGTATTGCTTTCTCAACAACCCTGCTTGGTTTAATTACTTTCCCGTACGAATCCTAATGGCTTGCTGGAAATATTCGAAAATGGGAGAGAAACGGTAGCCGTAAGTAATGTGAAAGCGAGGGTATCGGTTACACTCGGTTACCCTCGCTAAATTACCAAATTTAGGCAGACTTGGCGCCTCTGGCAATTTGTACTTCCGAAAATGCCGGAAAATTCAACAGGTTTGAAGTTTGTGTCTCAGTGCCGCTGAAATTGCCAGAGTCACCGCTGCGATATTACCGCTCCATCATTATTGCAAATGGAAGTGCGAAATTAGCGTTAGACAGCTACATTTTGTCGATTCACGAAGTTAAACTTTGAAATACCCTACAAAACTACACGCAGAAAGATACAACAAAGCCAAAGAAAGCAAGGGGAAATTAGTTATGTTTAACTGATACCTATTGTCGAACTGTGCGGTTCATTCGTAATGCCACTTTACAAAGAAGCCATTAACACAAGTAACCTGTACTTGAAAAAACTTACTAATTAGACAGAAAGAGAGAATGTCTATGACGCGCGCAGAATCAGCTCTTGATTTTCGCCACGCATTCGTACTAGCTATGGCCGACAAATGATCGCATGTACATTGCCTACTCTTTTACGCCACCAGCATTCTTTTCTGTACTGCTGGTATTGCTTTTTTTTATCTTCGAGTATTGATGAATTTTGATGTCATGAAAAAAGTAAAGTATTTTCTTTTTAGTGTTAGTTCCTAAGCTTTTAGTATTATACGTTACATGTATGATCGTTACATTGTATGTTTGTCGCATACGAACATTTCGTTTTGCCTCTGTCGAAGTGCAATTAACGGGTACCGACCCCGTCAAGCCTTTTATGGCTTTCAGTCTGTGCCCCCAGCATTTAGTGCAGGCTATAAATGTACCAGAATGTCGAAATAAGAATGAATGAATGAATGAATGAATGAAGAATGAATGAAATGTAACGATTAACAATCTAACAAAAGGCTAACTATTCGCAGGTGGAAGCCGTATCCATATCTTTCTCATAGCGCGTACGGTGCTTTAAGCAATTCAGCTACCGTGGTAGCCATCCTCCCGTCCGCAATCCTTGGTATTTGTGCATGTGTACAAGTCCAGCTCTGGGAGTGGTAACCCGCGCCGCCCACGGCCATGGTGGCGCGTATGGGACACCATTTTAAACGCGCGCTTTTCCTATGCTTATTCGTTTCTCTCGGTTGTTCAGGTTCAGAGAATATAATTTATGAACCTCTAAGGGAAGGCTGAAACCAGCAAAAGGAAATTTACTAGCGATAGGAGTGAAGAAAAAAAAACGAGAAAATAATACACTTACTTATGCGGGGACTTCAGAGACTTGTGCACCAAACTGGGGTCTGTTTCCTTCTACATAGTGGCCACCCAAGTCACGTTTAATAAGCACACCAGCCGCGCCGCTATGACGTACAACCTCTGCAAAAAAGATCACTAATGTTCCACTAAGAAAGAGTGGTTAGCATTATTATACATTTAACCTAACTTCAGAAACGCTACATTGTGTGAAACCACTGTTTCGTTAGATTGCGTTAGATTTAATATTACCTTCGGTGTACCTTTATGAAGTGCTAGGTTACAATCTCATATATACTCGAGCACGCGAGACAGCAAAGTATGGACAAAAAAGAAGAGTTTATTGAGGAAGCGCGAAGAGACCAGTCTGTGTTAATAGCCTCCTCAAGCCGACTCACTCTGGTCAAAAGAAAAGGAGAAGCGGAGATAAATATAGGCATAGGGAGTGGCGATGAGGATAGGCAGTAGTAGCATGCGACTATATTCAAGTTCGTGTCAAACGGGCCTGTGAACAGCATTTATGCTAAGCCCGTGTTAATTAAAAAGCGCTATGACAGCCCTGATGGATCACTTCGTTCACCTTGTCTCTGCCCAATTCCCCAGCAAAAATTTTGTCACTCAACGGCATGTTGTTAAGCGGCGCTCTCGAAGAGGTCGATTCCTGTCGTTCAAAGTCAAATTGCGGACGAACAACTAGTATGTGCTCCACTTTATCAGCTAAATTGCACATGTCACAGTTTCGCAAGACTGCGTGCAGGTTGCGATACAAGTATTGTCGCGTAAACAAAATCTGGACGCTGGCGAATGGCCTGCAGATAATCACATCGGATTTCTTATGTTCTCGCGGAGTTTGATTGCTTCGAAGTGAGAAATAGTTTATTTAACGGGCAACACAGTGCGATTTAGAGTCATGCTCAAGTTTACTTGGTGTAATTTAAGAAAGTTTACGCTTCTACAAATTACCGAATTGATAAACTTTGTGTCGTTTCAGCGCCTTGCGTCAACGTTACCCTCAACAACATCCTCAACATCAGCAGTGTAAGTGACACAAATGCTTCCCCTGTTGATATAAATTTACCCCACGGTTGAGCAAGTCAGAGAATGCGTCAGTTTTGTCACCGAGCGGGTATCTTGCACTCATTATAGGGCATCAAAGCAGGCACACATTTAAAGAGATGTCTGTGAAAACCACAGAAGTAATTTGCGTAGAACGTTTACACGAACCAGTTCCCGTTTTTCTTAATTCAAAGAGTTTTTTTTTTTTTTTTTTTTTTTTTTTTACAATTGTCTTTGACAGACAGCGTTTTTCCACCTTTCCAGGTGAACTTATGGAAGATGCGGACGTTACTTGCAGAACAAATTGCGATGTGTCGGCAGCTAATAGAAATCATTAATTACCTTTTTTGAATTATTCACTTTAGGGGACACGTTCCAAATGCTAAATTGAAGCCGTACAGTAATGAAGTAATTTTCGCTGCGCGGAACTCGTAAGACTGCCACAACTTTCGAGTTATCCGGCCTTAAAGGTCGCTACGAAATAGTATACATGGTCGTTACAGTTAACAGTTGCCCAAAAGCGTACGCGAAGCAGTTCCCGATGATCCTGGTTGTAATGCGGCGAAATCGAACATCGTCGAATAGGGGACCAAGTGTTGGCAAAAAACGCAGTATCGACTCCCAACCCCGACTAAAAAGCTGGTCCCGCCTTTTGCGCCTTCAACGTGCCCTAAAGCAGCCCAATTGAGATTGCGATTTGACGTCGCGATTTCTCGTACTCAGAATGCCCATTCTGTGTATTCTTGCCAGATTGCTTTGGCGCACAAAACACAGAGCAGGGCACAGACGGAAGCGCATACTAAAATTTTTTCATTTCGGAAACGTTAGCATTCCATTTATACGAAAAGGCAGAGAACAGAATAACCCTTACCTCTCCCCCCCCCCCCCCCCCCCCCCCGCCTACATCAAGCACGAGCAGTGCCTGCGCTTTCTCTATCGGTGCCACGCATGCTTGTTTTTCAAGATTAAGCGTTATTCTGCTATCGGCCTATTCATATAAATGTAACGCTAACGTTTCCGAAAAAAACAGTCGTTAGTTTGCGCTCCTGTCTGTGTCCTGTTCAGTGTCTTCTGGCTCAAAACAGCGGGGTAAAGATAGCAAGAATGTACAACAGCTCAATTATTTTTGGGAAGAATGGGGGACTCATGGCCAAACTTGGAAAAAAAAGGAGATACGTTATAGAAAAAGGGTGGGAACAGATCACTCCTATCTCGAATTAGGCAATTTCATGCTGATACTGCACTATGTCTGCCTTCCCCCTCATCACTCTGTTCATTCCATGCCACCTTCAAGTCCTTCCCTTATCTTAGCGCCTCTTCTTTGAATCTAGCAGACCACCGGTCATTTGTTGTGAGCCACACAAGTCGGGCCGAACCTCCCTTCTTTTAACTCTTAACCTCAACTGGAGTACCATGGAACCGCATTTCTTCTATAATCCACACTGGCGTCTTGTTATTCACTTACATTACGCCAGTATCTTTTTTCCTCTTTCACCTATCATACAATATGTAGCCTTCAGTGAGCAAACAAAAAAAATCTATGATGTCCTGCACCGAAAACATTAGTCGATTTCTATGGGTGACTGAGACGTACAGAAACATTAGTAGAGCATTCTTCAAGTCGTTATAAATATTATTCAAGCGCTGATTTTTGTTTTTCTTTTTGCGTTTCACCTAAAGCCAGTAATATGCTATCTATATTCGCTTCGCTGTTTGCCGCTCCTTTCATTGTACTTGCTCTTCCTGTTATAATCCCATGATGGATTGACAGTGGGTGAAATAATATTTCTCTTCTCTTTCAGTGCTTGGGTAACAGCCTGAATTTCTGCAGTGGCACATCAGTAAGTTTTCATTTTCACCATAAGTAATCCCACTTTTTTATCAGCTTCTGTAATTTCTTGTAGATATCTTCGATCAGTCCCAACAAAAGGGAATTGCGCTATTCCTTCCTTGTTTGTACAGGCACACTGGATAAAAAGCTGACATGCTGTTTAGATTAAACTGTACCGTCTTGATGGCACATTATAAAAACGTGCTTTCTTGCCTAATGTATTGTTTCTTGTGTTTCACTCGAACCAATAAGCAATTATTATTATACAGCCTAATAACTTTTTTGTAATCCTTCAACAGACCAGCGGCTTGGTAACAGGGCTCGTCAAAGTTCTCACGGTAAGTTTCGTCAGCGAATGTTCCACTGCACGAATTGTTGAATCATTTGAGTGACTTCATGCAGCCAGAAATATGATCGCGCGTGCCGTGAAAAGTTGCCACTAAAGCAATGTAATAAGTGTACGATATCGTTTTCAATCGTTTTGCTTGTTCAGGCGCACATACATGGTATAAAGGTCACGTTACTTCTCCCACTACGCGCGGTCCCGACGAAGCCCCATTGGTCATCTAAGGACTCCTCGTGACATCTGAACATTTATTCCCGGCCATTCTAATATATTGCTCATCTTTTAACAGAAATTATAAATTAATGAATCGCTCCCTTGAAGCGCTTCATGTTCAAGAAGAAAGCCTGATGAAGTTTTCGTTTGAAGACCTGGCAGAGACCTTCTGTTGGGCATTTCGGTTCCTTTCTTGATCGAAATACTTGCGCGCTTCGTAGCGAAATTTATCGGCCCCGTGTATTACTTGAAAGCACACGGAGTGAGTTTGGATTAAAGCAGCACAAAAGAGGGGTGTTAAGTTGCACGTGCATTAGCAACGGCACTTTAGGCATATTGCAAAATTGCTGCTATAGCAATTAAAGAAGGCGTGATCAGCAAAAAGCACTCAAAAGCAAAAGATGGGTCGACCAGCCGTCCTGAAGCTCCAGTACCAGCTAGACGGGACAACATCATGCATTTTTAAAGCGTGTATGCTCGAGTCCTGTTATCTGTTCACAGGTAAAGAAGCACTGTGTGTCTTTATCTCATTCTAAACAAACCGACAGCTGTGCCTATAGAAAGCTTAGGGTCCATTCGATTAACCTGCGCCTTCTGTACGAGTTCAGCAGGTGCTGCACTTCATTATTAGTTTCAACAGTTGAACATGGAGGCGTCTGCTGGTTGCTATTTTCTTGCACACTGTGCAGGCATCACGTAGGGTTCATACAGTGTTCATACCCTGCACTCGTCAGAGAGGTAATCGTGCCATCTCTGCACGAGGAAGCATTGACACTGAACTGACGGGCACCAGTTCACAAAGTGCAGGGTGGATCTAATGAACCTTTAGAGCATTTCCGTTGCTCCCATATCGGCCCGAATTCGCGAAAGCTTCGTAAAACCTGCTGACGTCACTCCGACGTACTGACACTGGCATTTCGGTGTAACGTCATTGAAAGAAATGGTTAAATTTTGACCTTTCTCTTCTGGTGATGAATTGATGAAAAGAAACTTTTGAAAGAATACTTTGCGACTGCGAGGGGACCTTGATTTGCTCTTTAGTGTCGCCTTATTGCGTATGGTTTACCCCAGCAAAAAGTGACAGACTTCATAAAATTTCACGAGTTGACTGAATTTATAACATGCGCATCGGTCTCGTGACTTCGTCATCCCCCCCCCCCCCTCACCGGTCTTCTCTGCCACACAAAAAAGATCCTCGCAAACAGTGACGGCTGCAACGAAAACAACTTCTGAGACATTTCTTTCCAGTGTGTCCTGCGAGGCGTCTACACGTACGGCTCACCACAGGGAGTCGTCAATGCACTGGGACCTCTGCTGGGTCTCATTGCCAACCGCCTTGTATTTTCATGTAAGCTAATTACGTTACCCTTTTCTATCTATATCTCTTATGTTTATTTATTATCTTCTACAGAGAGGTTGTCGGTAATCATGAATTGATAACAGGTGGCCAGAGTATATTTCTCAAACTTTTTTCAATGTTTATCGATGTATGAAGAAACAATGGCTAGGGGATGCCCAGTTGCTCAAATTTCGGCAGAAAATCGCATTTTATGGTTCGGATGGTACAATGCAGCATTGCCACTGTTACTTGCTCGCTTTCATGAAGAAAAGACAAATTGCCTTCGTCAGAACCTCTCGCCGTAAGTGGTGTTATAAATATGGCAGCCATGACGTCGCATGGCCACTTCCGTCGTTTTCTGTATGCCAAGGCATGGTCTTCGAGACTGATTTCCACCGTTGACTGAGGAGTGCGATTTTGTTATTTAAATTAAATTCTGGTGTTCTACGTGACACAACCACGATCTCATTATGGGGCCCGCCCTAGTGGGGTACTCCGGATTAATTTGGCTATCCGGCACTCTACAACGTGGACCTAAATTTCAGACAACAAGCGTTTTTTTTTTTGCATTTCGCCCCCTTAATCGAAACGTTGCCACCGCAGCCGGTATCGAACCCTCCACCTCGAGAGAGCTCAGCAGCGTGACGCCATGTAGCCCGAGTGGTTCTGAGGCATACGATGTGAGCATTACGAGGGTTGCAAGCCAAGGCAACTTTAATATTTTTTGACGTGAAACCTATTTAAAAAGACTCGAAGGGCGACGCTTGCTGAAACCGATGTGACAAAAAAATTACCCGCCAATCCACCCCGTGAAGGTGGTTGGAAAGCGAAGCTTTTTACGCCACCCTCACGGTGACTGCGGCGCACTTGATATTTCACACACTACAACGTAACTTTAACCACGGCCTTTATTATTATTTACTTCACAACAATGTTCACTACTGCTTTATGATCGGTGTGATATACACTACTAGACTACCCCATAGTGGGGTAGTCTAGAAAATGAACCGAAGCAGTTACTAGGCTGGAAGGGTTTCGAATGACGTCAACCCTCTTTCAAGCAGCTGCATAAGCTTTGCAACAGCTGCAATCTAATCTTACGGACCGCGCCGAGCCTGTTTCCGTTGTTTGCCCGCAGCCCTTATCATCCATCATGTTGGCTCATCACTTTGAAGCTTGTTTTTGTGGTTTTTCTTGCGAAAACGAGTGCTTAGTTGTACGCTGAATGCTTGAATTCAAGTAAGCTATACTGCTATACCTGCAATTGTTAGCGGTTCGTCGGGATCGTTTTTTGATTACAACGACGGACACGACAGAACCCTTGGCTGGTAGAGGTACAAAGCTTCGCTTTAACACATGTTGTAGCGTTATCTGCTATGCGTTTGCATCCATACTACCCACGCGCTTTACTTTGGTATCGTTTTGTAGTGTAAAGAAGCCATTACTCGACCATGCATGTGTCCCTCACGCAATGTCCCCGTTGCTCCGCACCCATGACGCAATCGGAACTAAATTTAGCCTCGCGCGCGGCGTTCAGAGAGGCGTAGATCGGCGGTACGTTTGCCCATCCGAGCAGGAACGATGGCGTTTAAGAGAGCTCGCTGTGCCATAGTAGGTACAAGTTATCAAACTCAAACTGGTGTTCAACAGGAGTTAGCAGGCCTACAAATATGCAATACGTTGCGAAAATTTCGCGCTTACTCGGCTGCGGTTGTAATTGTTCATTGCACGACAAGATACCTTGTTCTTGGGCTAGCTGGTTGGCTGGTACTTGGTGAATGCATTATAAGCGGAAATATAAAACGAACACGCATCACCCAAGACAGGACACCACGCGTGTCTGCGGTGTCCGGTATTGTGCCATTTGTGTTCGTTTTATTTCCGCTACAATGCACTCACCAAGTACCAGCCAACCAGCTAGCCCAAGAACAAGTTATCTTGTCGTACAATGAACAATTCCAACCATAATATGCAATCACGTTGCGGAACTTGAGCAAGAACAAAGCAGCAGTCTATGGTGAAATAAGGGTAGCGCGTCGAAACAAGGGCGAATGAATGGACACCACAAGCTCTTATTCGCAACTAATAGTTTATTGGAACAAAGAAGTATTTAAGAGCAAGCAGTACTAAATGGGCAGTCGCGGAGTTTGTCCCGCTACCCTCATTTACCATGAATTCGTGCACGAACTCGCCGAAGAGCAGCAGTAAGCGCAAAAAAACATTTAAACACACATTTTTAAGGTATGCAGAAAAAACGCGAGTCTTTATATTTCTGGTAGTGTATTATGCTTCTTGTACACCATCAACACACAATGACAATATTAGCACCACCGGTAAGCTTTGATAATACGTTTCCTTTTTTTTCTTTTTTTTCTTTTTGCTCCACCCAAACTTTCAGCCGTCAGCCTCCCCATCTTGGGCAACTTGTCGCTGTGCGGCTCAACTTCCTGCCAGAATTTCTTCCTCAAAAATGACACCTGCCAAGGCCAAATCACCGTTCAGCTGCCCGGCCTTCAAAACGTCAGCAGTGTACGTATTCACAAAAGACGATAGTTCGTCTACTTTCACTCGTTCACTTATTAATTCATTCGTAAGTGCACGATGATTGCATCCCACTGGTACTAACAAAAAAAGGCAGAAACTTGGAGGCCAACAAAGAAGCTCGAGAAAACCACAATAGGAACCTAAAAACGATCGATACAACGAGCGATGGAAGAAAACATTTACAGGTGTGAAAGTAAGCAGGCGAAAGGCGATTGCGCCTTGTGGAACTTTTGAAAGAACAATAATCGATTCCCTCAGTGAGCCGTCCTGCTAATTTTAGATAGTTTTACGCGTGTACATTGTCATTCCAAGAATATCTTTTGTGGATTCAAGAGTGTTTTTTTTTTTAGTTCGTTGATGTCGTTCCGTGGTAATATGCACGAACTTGAATATGTCCAAAGATGTTTTTGTGCTACCCCAATGCACCTAATCTGCTTGTATCGTAGGGAGAGCACCTTGGCATTTTGGAGATACACTTTTAAATAACAGTTAAATTGACTTAAGAACAGCCGAAGAGCGTGAAGGCATGGTCGTGAACTGTGTTCAATTTTAGAAAACAACATATTTGAGAAAGGTCCCTGAGACGATGTATAACCCATTACCTACTTGTTTGTCAAAACGTACAGCAGGACTTATTTCAAACCTCTCCTTTATTCTTAGTAAACGACCTCATTTTACTTTTTCTTATTCTACCCAGTGTGTTGGAAACGCTGGAATGCTGTGCACCGCGGGATCCCCGACCACCGTGAGTTCATATATTTCGGCGCAGTTGCTTCTGCGAGCGATGCCTTCTCAATTTGAGGCAACCCGCCTACAAACGTGCCCGCCATATTCGCGTCAAACTAACTGGTTCATTCATTCATTCATTCATTCATTCATTCATTCATTCATTCATTCATTCATTCATTCATTCATTCATTCATTCATTGTTTATTCATACAACGCCCAAAGAAGAAGAAACAAAACAATTATCTCCTCTGGGAAGTTGAGAAAAAACGCAACAATGCCTGACAGTGCATTTACTGTGTATTTAAGACAAGATACAACGTAGTCTCGGGAGGCATGACTAAAGGCATTCATGCTTGACTAAGTCACCCTGCCCTGAAAGCCACAGCGAGAAAGCAATTTTTGTTGGGGTCATGGCGATCATGAATGACGATGATGATCATGAAGTAGTTTTATTAAAAGAGGGATGGTTCATCGGCCTAGTATGTAAGCCTAACGGTGTTGGGGAATAGGGAAATGACGACAGGGCCAGCTGCTGAGGAATGCTTCCCCGCACGGTTTCACCGTGCGCAGAATGCCCGATAAACACAAATAGTAAGGAAATTTCGAGCTTTAAATATGTTGCATGTAACAAAAATGTAAACATCCACAATACCCCTGTGCCATGCACAGATCATATATATATATATATATATATATATATATATATATATATATATATATATATATATATATATATTATGCACACATATTCTGCCCCTATAATTTGGGGCAAATGACGAAAAATATGCGTTTCTTTTAAATGCCTGCTCGAGTTCTTGCAGCAAGCAGCTTTCCTCTAATTTGCTTTGCCGTCGACCATGCATACCAAATAGTGTGCTCTATGTCGTCTCCCTCTCTCTCTTCTTTTCTTTTTTTTTTCTCGAGGAGATATTGTTTCCGGCCAATCTTCGGCTCCAACATCTGGTAACGGTGTACAAGACGCGCTTAAAAGGATGCTAAAGAAAAAAAAATTGTGGCTGTATTAGAAAAGGGTATTGTTACCGTGAGTAGTTCCTGGTCTTCGTATGCCAGGAAATACTCATAAGCTAAAGACGCGAGGGGCCGCTGCCTTAGAAATGTGCCGCACCTGCTCACCATGACGTCTGCTATTTTAAATGCGTCAGCTCGGGTCCAGGTAATTTTTATTAGTAAAGATAGACTACAGTGTATTCTAAAGGATCCAACGACTACACTAAGCAACTTTTGAAAACGTCTGCGGCGCCGCAACAGACAGGTCCCCCCCCCCCCAAAAAAAAAAAAAAATTGTTGGAAATCCGTGACGTCACGGTGATGTAACCCCACTGGGCTCTCAGGCGAGAAAATGAATAGAGCTTGATACTACAATGACATTCTAAAAATCAATCTACTAATACGAAGTTATTGAGAATAGTGTTCTGAAAGAATGTTCTATAGGTGTAAACGGATTTAGATTGTACTATTTTTAATATTGACCGCCTATTTAAGGAAGAGGTTCGGCGACTGGTTGACAAGCCCCCCCCCCCCCCCCTCCCCTCGATCCCAAAATGAGTCGTGAGAGGACGGCCGGTACTGAACAGAAATTCATCTCGGTCGTTATGAGGAAAGCTGCTGAAGAAAAAATACACACGAGACAGCTTGTCTCGACAAATGTCAGAGCCAACACGGCCATCGTCGCGCTTTCACCGCATATACAATGAGCATTCACAAAACACATGTCTCGAACGGTGGCATTTATTTAGTACTTTCTTACGTCTTAGATCCGAACATTGCTTATGGCCAGTGCCTGCGTCTCAAGGAATACCTTAGCGAAACATATAAGCCATCGCGGAGTAATTTTCTTCTGCTTTCACTTTTTTTTTCAGACCAACCAGGTTCAGTCGCTGCTCCAAACCCTGACTGTGAGTATGCGTCTGCAAAAAAATATAGAATTCCTACAACAGGGAACAAAGAAATGTGGTGCCCGCGACCGTATAGCAATTCCTGGAATTATTGCGGTTTTTTTTTTTTTTTTGTACCTGTGCTTTGGTTCCTTCGTGTTGTCGCAGTCTGGCACTAAACAGGCGATGATGCGGTTAGCCCACTGCAAGAATCACGTGCCGTAATTGATTTAATATATGTCCAACACGGACATAAGTCCACCTCGATGTATTGAACTCGCCTAGAAATAAAATAATAATAATTCTGATACAGGTCCACCCATATATTTTGAGAAAAAGGAGGAACTTTGAACATGACGCACCTTTATTTACCGTAAACTCGACAACTAAATCACGCTAGTCGATGCCACAAGCTGCATCCTCGCAGGAACCACCAGAGAAGTCGCACTCGTCGGATGTTTTTACAGGTGTCCTCGGCACCCCAAATGACGGTCGTCCTCGGTGTTGTCGAGTGCATTGGATATACATTTCTTTCAAAAGCCAGTGTCAATAACCTCCACATTGGTTTCACTGCGGTCACGACAGAGGAGCTCTATTATTAACTTGGCACTTCAGCTAGCTTTGTTCACGAATATGGTCGATATTTCTTGGTAATGAATATAGGTAGATAGCTCACTTGGAGCAACATCTTCGAAAAAAAAGAAGACAGGTCGACCTATATTCGAATGAATACGGTGCTAAAACGCATTAAAGCAAAAATTTTCCTCATTTGTAGTCGTTGGAACTGGCCGCGGCTGCCGCTGCATCTTTGTAATGACGCGCTCTGCAGCTTTCCGGTTTTGTTACACACAACAAACGCGGTTGAAAGATCATGAACCAGGCGTTGTTGCCATTACGTTGCAAACTATGGCAGTGTACTCGCGAAGCAAAATTTGTCATCGTTTCGTTGCATCGTAACGTAGACAAACCACCGTCGAAGCATCAATGCTCCAATAGCTCAGAACAACAAGGGGCAGCAACTAACTCATAAGTAAAAGAGAATGACTATATGCGTTGTTAATCAACAAACTCTACTAAACTGATGATCGAAGAAAAGGGAAACGTGCATAGAATTTTATCGTAAGAGCCTTCCCCATGGTATAACAATAGCAGTCGTATATTTTGTACCCTACTCTTTCGATGGGATTGTACACTATATTTTCGGTGATATTGACAATGAACAGTATCGTCGGTTGACCGCTAAGCATGTCGCAAAAAAAGTCTGCGCCGAGTGTGGGTAATTTTCACTCATTCAGGCTTAATTCTTTCGCTTACTTGTGACGTGATGTGCCCAAATCACTCGTAATGAGAGCTCTGTTACTGTAGAACAAATACTTGCTATAAGGATGCAATGCAAAAGAACTTTTGTTCGCGCAATCCCGACTACGCTCTTGGCTTTCTATCGTATGTCTCCGGTTTGCTTTGCAGTAGGGGTGGGGGTTATTCTGTAAGTGTCCGCCTTGTGGACATGTCCATTTCGTCTGCTGAGGAAGTTCTGATTGGCCGGTCTGAGGTACACGTCAGAAGGAGACAGGCGATCACAGCCAGTCAGCACTTCAGCAGCAGACGAAATGGACATGTCCACAAGGTTGACACTCACAGAATGTCCCCCAGTAGAGCGCCATAACCACTGAGCGACAGCTGCGCGTACCGCATTCCATATGAGCAGATATTAAACTAAGCTATATTACAGGAAAGTCCTTCAGTCAGCACGAAGATTCACTTCCGAGAAAGCTTCGTTTGTTCACCGAACAATGTGGTCTAGGCCAAGCCACAGGCCTTCGCATTCCAGGTATTTTCGTGGTGTGACAGAGCCGTATGAGAAACTTGGTGTTCAACAGCGGCCTTGATCTTTCTTCAAAATAGCAGTTCGGGAAATATATGCAACATTGGGCGTGCGCGTTCGTGCATATTGCGAACTTTTTTTTTCTCTCTCCTTTCCACGTGCTGGGTAGCACGCCTAACTCACCCTGGTTAACCTCCCTGGCTTTGCCTCTTCATTTTCACAAGCTCGACCTCTCTTCTGTCTCTTTTACTCTTCTCTATTCATATATATATATATATATATATATATATATATATTTGTCTACCTTTATCTAATTATCTCTCTCCCTCTAATTCTATGATCCGCACAGAATTTCCCTCAATCCCAGTGCCCCTGACTGTCCCTTCTGCCTTCCAGTGCATCCTGCGCCAGATCCCGCTGAACCAGTTCACGCAAGTCATCACAGGCATCGGCTGCACGCTTCTGACAATACTGAGCTCACTCGCGGGCAACGCCTTCGCTGGGCACCTCGCTGCAGACTGCCCTCGGATCGTTCAGCACAGCTCTGCGCGTCATCGTGCCCACCTGTGAGTGTACGCTCCCTCGTTCGAGCAGAGATGATCGGGGTGTGCAGACTTAGCACGAATCGGCGAGGGACGAAGCAGAGAGTGCACTTAAACCGAGGGTGCCTATCTATGTTTTCAGTTCATCATCTTTTTGTGCTCGCGTTATACGGCTTCAACAGTCTACGACACGAAATGACCCAGTAATCGTCGATTCTTTTATATGCTTTTTTTTAGAGTTAGTCGCCCGTTCCCGCGGAGAGCGTCGGCGGCGGCGTAAGCGAGCGAACGAGCGCATCGAAGGATGAAAGAGCAAACGGGGGGTTGAAAGACGGCGATAGCGAAACGGCAGCGAGGAAGGAAAGCGGAGGAGGAGGGTATGGCGAAAGCGTGATAGTGCGACAACGATGGCTACGAGATGGCGACAGAGTAGCGCGCGTCGCCTGGGAGGTCTGTCTGCGGCGGCTGCTGTGAATCGCGCCCGCGCGTCACCCACGCGCTGCCTCTCGCGATCTCCCGATTAGCGAAGCAGTCGCGCCGCACGAGGCAGATTGTCCGCGCCAGCCAATATACCGCGAAATGAGAACACGTGTAGAGCTGCGCTGAAATTTCGTATTAGGGAGTATAGTAATCATCGGTGAATTTTTCGAAAGGGAAAGATTCGTAAGAGAGTGTCACGTATATGTAATTTTGCACCCGTGGCACACGGGTGAGGTTGATGCAAGTTAGTGCAACATACATTAATTTTCATAATGTCATTTAACTTATTGCTGATACATGGATAGTTTTTATGTCAATAGGTGCCTCGATTGTTATGACATAGGTAGTATGTGATATAGGTGCTGCGTGCCGTAGTTTTGTTATATCATCAACAATAAATCATCTGGCGGGTGAAAAGTGCAAACTAGGACAATAGAAACATTATGAGGCATATTTAGGTCGAATGACTATTTTACAATGAAAACGTATTTCTTGAGTTAAGCTATAACTGCTGAAAAGGGAGCGAGAGCGCGACCGCCATGTCAATGACTAGTCAGTGTTCACTACGATGAAGGTATACCTTAGGTAAAAAAAAACTTATTTACAATGCAAACGCATTCCATTAGTAAAATAGTGCAGTGAGCATTACTGAGTAAGACATTACTGAGTTTAGAACATCATTAGTTCTAATATTGGGAACAAATGTTACAAAAAATTATTATTTCAAATTCTACATCTTTTTCGACTTTGGCCCTCCGCTATTGGTCAAACTTTTTCGGACTGCGCTCACTTCGTCTGTCGGTCACACGACATCCAAAACCGTGAAAACTCACCCCGTCAAGGTGATGTACGTGTACGCCCTAAAGATGCCTAATTATGCCTAAAAATTAAATTATTTTCGGAATAGTGGGACACTGCCCCGTTCCGAAAGGAATAATATGGCTTCCTGCCGATCGCCCCGGCCCTGGCTACTCTGGGCCTGTCAAGACAGTCAAGACAGGCAATGTAACTCACTTTCAAACAAAGCAACGGTGATCTCCCATAAACGGGGAGAGCGTTTGATTGGGCTGTTCATATAATGCGACGAGTCAGCGCCCGATGCTTGCGCTGGCTGTAACGTAAATTTGAAGTCAGGAGATTGGAATAAAATCAGAATGGTATCGTTTTAGCGTTCTGCGGCCTCAGGCGTCTTCCTATTCGAGATGAGAAAGGTTGTCACTACCGTACTAATTCTGCTGAATCATTTTGTTCGGGGTCGGGCTATTCACGGACATATCTTTCTTTGCCTTCGAGAGATATCAATGACAGTTATTGTTACAGTGGGCTCCAGCACTCGCAGATTTGCATTTAGTCCTGTCTGCATAGCCTTGGTATATAACAAACCATTGTATAACACATGACCGGCCTTCATCACTACAGTTATGTCATTGTCGATTAGTTAATTCAGAACATTTTCAAACAGTAAAACGTTATTTTTGTTAGTTGTAATAAATTCTTTGTCTTTATCTTTCTAGGTTCTACCAGTGGCTGAATCGACAACACCTCTCTCTCATCTGTAGGAGAAGCGGGAAGATTCCACTCGTCAAAAACTACTCTATAGCAACTTATCTCCGCGTAATCAAGTATTATGCGTTCGCAATAAACATGGTATCAAAAATTGCCTCTCACCCAATCATGTTTGATCTGTGATTTTTTTTATTACAGGGCGCACAGTCTATAGCAGATAGCACCACCTAAAGCCCCACGACAGTCGACACAGTATCCAACTGACAATACAACTCATGCGTCACTACACTTTCGAAATAGACAGCTCAACAGACCCAGATAAGAAATCTTCGGAAGCAGACGTGACTGATATCAAGAATTTATTCATCATCGTCGTCATCACCGACGGCATAACGCGACGGAAGACTACCTGCGGCATAGAACCCTCTCCCGGAGAATTCTTGTTACATCAGATGCATCCGAACACTTCGTATGCCCGATAATTTGATAATCTCGTCCCAGAGCCTACGCCTCTGCTGTCTTTCGCTGCGTTTCGCTTTCTTCGCTATCTATTTCGTTGTGCACCAAAGGTTTACCTGTAGGTCTGTAAGAGTATCTATCATAGGCCTAACAACCAGTGGATCTGTGGAGTTCAACGTCTCAAAGCGATACATGGGCTGTGACATACGGTGAACTGTAGCACTACGAATTAATCCTGACCACATGGAGTGATTCAACGTGAACGGCAATCTTGGTACACGAACAATTTTGCATTCAACTCTCATCGGTGTAGGCTGCCACTCGGTCCAGAAATCCAACCCATGTCCTCGCGCTTTGTTAGCAGAGCTCAGCTGCAGAATCCACTTGGCAACTTTATGCTACAGCTTCACGTTAGCATTCTAGATTGTTAGTCTGAAATTCATCATTCAATTCCTTGCTCTAATGTGCTAGTATCTTAGTATTTTGGCCTAAAAGCAGTTGCCAGTGGCATATAGGCCGTTGCTATAGATACATTCGTTCAATCACAACTCTTCTTCGCGGTCTGGTTACTGGGTCGCTTTGAACTAATTTCTAATAAACCATTCAGGAGTCATCGTTGCTGTAGACAGTAACTGATGCAGGGATTTCAGTATTTGATTACAAGTGAGGATATAATGCCAAGAATACGTTGACTCGACAGAAACGTTTTGTGTTCCCTGTACAATCTTTCTATTTCCGTGTCTGTAAGCGCGAAAGCTATTTGGTACAGAAACATCGTTTTAATGCGTAAGCATTCTTAGGCGGCTCACCCAGGAAATCTGTGCGTCCGTCTGACCACCGTAACGCGTAACGCAATGCGTTCCATTAAAAAAATTATTCGCAAGATAAATATTGACAGTGGTGAGTTTCGAACCTACGACATCACGCTCAGAACCCGTGTGGTTTACAGACTAAGATAAACACCCCGTTCTTTTTTTTTTTTGTTACATGGTATTCCTTGCATCATGTCAATGCGATAAAAATACTATCCGCGAGAATGTGCAAGCACTAGCCAGGACATCTCGTATTCGTGGCCTAGAAAGCACCTATAAATCACGTTGAGCACACCATACGCACACAGAAACTACAAGTACACTTGAACTTCAAAAAGTAACGTAACGTTTCCCTGTGTGCAACGTTTTGCTGTGCAAATTAATGCTAAACACCCACGCTTGCAGAAGGTGAACATATCTGAACCCAATGAATGTGTAGCGGTGGTAGAGATCAAATGTCAAAGGAGAACAGTTTCTGTTAAGGCTTTGCTGGAAGGTTTCGTGATGGTGAAAAAAATGTCACAGTTTCGCCCTAAGGGCGAAGCAATGAATGCGATAGCAACACAGCAATGTCATACGAAGTAAGGTGAGCGGCTTTGGTAGCAATGTGAATTGTAGTAAACATGAGCTGATTAAGTAAGCAGGTGTGCTGCGCCGTAAGTAGACCGACATGAAGAGAGACTCGATGACCACGAGAAGGCGCGTGTGAAACGGTGGCGTTGATGAGAAGCGCTTCCCGTGGGCAGCGCGTGCGAAGGGACACACCTGTAGCGCTGCACTGCCGATCCGGGCAGCATTGCATGTGTAGCGTGCGTTGGAAAATGTGGCCCCACTATTACTAACTGAATGAACAAGCGTGGTGTGAGCGCGCACAAACAAACACGAATAGATCACACTGAATGACTGCAGACAACGACTGTCAAAACGCTGGCAGCAAGCCCATACGCTGCAGCGGGCGAAGGCACGTGCGGTCTATCGCTTCAACAGAAACTGAGCGGCGAATGCACGGCGAATGCACAGTGCATAAAGGTCAAAGCCGTGTGGAGATAAGAGACGGTGCGGCGAGCGACGAGCGCGGTTGTTGGCAAAGTCCCCCGCTCCCTTCGGCGCTGGCTTCCTGCTTCCTTGCTTGCGCGTGGGAGATGAGTGCGTTCGCTCTCCGTGATAGCGCGCGTCCCCGCACGCTTCCGCTCGGGCATACGGCGCGCGGTGAAGATTTTATCTATAGGGAACCAGACGGCGACGGCGACGACGACGCCGACGGCAGAAATCCGGTTGAAGTGTCCATATAATTGCTATCGCAATAATAAAAGCCCTCTCTATTACCTTTATTTAGAACCGCCTCGAATCTGCACTGCATTCTTTACATGTTTGCGTTATGTCCGGTACCGGCGAATCGTCCGACGGCAGCCAGCAGCAAGTAGGGATGACAGTAGTAGGACGACGATGACGTGCGACAGCGATGGAGCGATCAAGATGCATGACGGCGGCTCTGTGACGAAGCCGCGGTGACAACAATGAGGTGATGAGAATTACGACGACCGAATGGCAATGGCTGCACCATAATGACGTCGTGTGTGTGTGTGGGAGGCCGAACTCGTATTTACGTGCATCAGCTGCCACCAAGGGTTGCCTTGATTCGCACTACACGTGGTGACTGTTTGCACTATGCCCGGTACCAGCCAAACGTCCAAGATCGTAGCTATGATCCAGCAGGGATGACAATGGTACGACCACGACGACGGTATAACGATGACATTGCTTTCATTATGACCTACACTTTCGGCAAGAGCCACCTCGATTAGCACTGTAACCTATGATTGTTTGCATTAAGTACTTATGCGCGCTAGCGGTCAGTCATCCAAGACTAGTAGCCAGGAGCCAGTAAGGGTGACAACGGTACGACCACGATGGTGTGAAGGCGACATGACTTTCAGTATGACCCACGTATTCGGCAAGAGCTGTTCGGCAAAACAGCAGCCATCAACAACAGCCGGCAGCCGCGGGAAAGTCGAAGGAAGAGGCAAAAAAAGCTTCGATTTAAAGAAAACAGCTGTGCCACTTCAGGCGTGCGACGTGTCCTCAGTTTTATGAAACATAGCGTCTATGGAAAGGGCTTGTACCCGCCTCAAAAAAAAAAAAAAAAAAAAAAAACAAGCCGCCTACCTCTTGGCATCGCAATCGACTGGAAAGATGAATTTGGCACCCACAACGTAGTTCTTGCGCTGGCCACAGAAATGAGCCATCGAAGTACTAGCACACTTTTCTTAAGGATAAAATGTGTGCAGTCTCAGCGATGGCATCGAATGTATTGGTGTCGGCAGCACAAATGATTACTTGAACTCTGGCAAAGCAAACGCGCGGAGAGGACGGCGAGAGTTTGCGAACACGTTGCAGGCTTGTCGGCAAGTGCTCCATTGCTCCTCAAGCTTACATCTCGAGCTGCCCAAAGTTTAACTTTGGCCTATCTCGAAGCCGCGACTGCATGCAGAGCACGCGGTTGCATTTCCTACCAGATTTTTGATAGGGCCTAAATGCAATCTAATCCACCTTTTTTTCACGGCCCGTCGGCGCATGTGCCCTGCCCTGGCAGATTAGTCGCAAAACGTTTTGGAAGGGTCGCCAGGCCTACAAGACACCAGGCCTACAAGACGCAACCGACGAGCGCGAGTTGTCGCACTGCGACAGGCTTTCTTTTCGACGGCACCGATAAAATCAGCGAGCCGACCATCGTTCGACCGAACCCCACGCGATCGGCCGTCGAACCGATAACGCGATAGCCGCAACGCTTTCGTGTGTACATATAATTAATCGCACACAAAGTGAGTAATAACATGCCTATAAAGTTGAAATGCACAAGCGTCAACCCTCGCAAGCCGTGCGCATGAAGTTTGAGCCAATGTTGATCCTGTTCAGCGAAGGTTAGGCCTGGCGCCGTCGAGTTCGTGCACCGGCTGCCGGCGGACCTGAAGCAGCTAGGACGAAGGAAACTGCTTTTATAGTTCAGTTCTGTCCTTAGCGATTTGAAATAAACTGCTCGTCGCTTCGCGCGGCGCGTACACAATAAGCTGCAAGCGGGAACAGAGCGCTCTGCCCAATGCGAGGTCTGCGGCACCGACGAAACTATCGACCACCTGCTGCGCCACTGTCCACGATATGCCCCAGAAAGACAAGAACTTGCTGACGTGCTAAAAAAAAAAAAAAAAAAAAAAACTGGACAATCAGACGCTTTCCGTGCAGGTGCTGCTGGAACACCGCCCCCATCGCTCGTCGGCCCATGAAGTGGTGAAGGCACTTTTGTGCTTCTTGAGGACGACGGGCTTGTGTCAACGTCTGTGACTATCAGTGCACTAACACACGCGTCAGCGAACTAACCGCTCATTTCTCTTCTTTCCTTCCCTCCTCTCTCTCCCTGTCATCTTTGTGTTCCCTTTTCCCATTCCCCCGGTGTAGGGTAGCCAACCGGACGTTATTCTGGTTAACCTCCCTGCCTTCTGCCTTTCTCTTGCTTCCTTCCTTCCTTCCTGCCCAACGGCTGTGCCAACATCACTATATATACGTCACCGTTCCCATAGGCTATGGGTGGCATTCGCAACGTAGATGGGTGGGTCTGTTGTCATGCTGACACATTTCTTAATTCCTAAGATGTAGTGTTTTTTCTATGCGTAAAACGCGAAAAAAAGAAGACGGTGCATTCGGTACAGCAGCATAAACAACCGCCTCGCTCAGTTATATATCAACGGTGTCAGCGATGGCATCCGCGTTTTCACGGGAGAACAACACGGCCTTTAAATGAGCGCTTATGCGGGCACAGTTTTCCCTAATAATGATTTATGACACGGGCAAACTGTAAGTATGATGAAGTTAAAGAAAAGCGAGAATTAGAATGAATTAACAGCTCGATATATGTAACAACCACCGTTATTAAAGTGGCTCATACTGACTCGTCTCACGGTGGAACAACGCGAATCAGTATGCGCAGATGTGTGCGTTTTATTCTACGTTTCGACATTATTTCATATCAGCGATGCACCTTTTCCCCAATATTTGACGCTAACAACGATCTGTGGCTGTAGATGTCGATGTAAACAAGTGCACCACTTTGCTATATCCGACGAGGAAGGCTGCGTGCTCGAAGACTTCTTATTTATGCGAAATGTCTAAATATTGTGTAAAAAGAATAAAAAAAGGCGAGGTGCAAGTGCAGAAATCAGCGACAACAAACTCCAAAGCAGCCGCGACGGCAGACGGAACTCAGAGTGTCTTTCTCGGCCGCACTGTTAACACAACAGCGCACTCAGGCCTCCTCGCCCTATATACGAGTATATACATAGTCGGTGAGTGCTACATGGCTTCCAGGAACGACATGCTACCCTGGAGAAGCCATTAATAATTATTCGCCATCCACGAAACGCACAGCCGATGTGCAGTCAACATGGGCGCAGGTACCATTAGAGTTACAACAACCGGCGAAAGCCCCGGCACCCTCCCAAAACGTTTCCAGCGGCGTACGGCAGAGGGCAGCACAGGAAAATGAAAAAGGCTGATTGCGGCAGAACCCATCTCACGATGGCTGTCGACGGTAATTCGTTCATCATCATCATCATCATCATCATCGTCGTCGTCGTCGTCGTCATCCTCATCATCATCATCAGCTTATATTTATGTTCACTGCAGCACGAAGGCCTCTCCCTGCGATCTCCAATTACCCCTCTCTTGCGCTAGCTGATTCCAACTTGCACCTGCAAATTTCCTAACTTCATCCCCCACCTAGTTTTCTGCCGTCCTCGACTGCGTTTCCTCCTCTTGGTATCCATTCTGTAACTCTAATGGTCCACCGGTTATCCATCCTACGCATTACATGGCCTGCCCAGCTCCATTTTATTGCGGTAGCAATTATATGGACACTCCAGAGCGGATGTCTGCCGTCGGCGTCGCCGTGAGGTTTCGTATGATGTCAACGGCGATGAAATCGTCGCCGCGAGCCGTATGCTCTATGTGCGAGTGGAAGCGCGCGAGGGACGCGCACTGTCACGGGGAGCGAACGCACGGCGGAGGCCAAACGCGACGTCTTCCGTCGCGCGAAAGGCCGAAGGGGGACGGGAGAGAGGGAGGGAGGCGGGAGGCGACGTTTATCTGCGGCACCAAATGCGTATTTATATAAAAAAGTTGCGAAGCGAGAAGGTGGGTAAAGACTCCCGACGCTGCTCGACGAGTGTCCCATTCTGATCTTGTCGAAAACCTCCGAGCCGCCCCCAGAGGCACCGGCAACTGTCACCAACGCCGCGCGCTTCCGGTGCGAACGCGGGCAAAAGTAACGCCGACCGCGTCGACAACAGTTCTGCGTGTTGCTGGTGCTGCTGCATGTCCAAGATTGTACAGCTGATAAAACTACTATCGTTACTCCTTATAGCTCTCTACTAATTTGCTATCGCAATTGATGCTTCGCCTTTCGGGTGAAATTGTGACATTTTTTCCCCCCATCTTTCTGGACACGCTGCGACATCTAGTGGCAGTGCCCCGAAGTCCGCGCGTGGCCTCCGAGACGAGAAGCGTGGCACGCACGTGTCTTCAGACGCTGAGAATTGTTCCCTTCGCTTACTACACACTCAGTGGCAAGTAATCGGTAGCCAATGTGGCGTGAGGTTCATTGAAGAGCGACACATATACCTAGTGCATTCATGACGCAGCTCATTTCTTGCTTTTTTTTCTTATGTGTTTGTTGTTGTTGTTGTTTTCCGTAAGGCAGCTCTCCTTGAAATGAAAAATAAAAAGGGGGTACCTATATTTAGAATTCGCTGAACTGTCAAAACTGATCAACAAGAAGAAAGTAAGGGATATTCGAAATTATAACGTGGGGAAGATTGAGGAAGCCGTAAAATATGGACGAAGCATTAAATCAGTAAGAAGAACGCTTGGCATTGGACAACGCAAGATGTATGCACTGAAAGATAAGCATGGTAATATCATCAGCAATTTCGATGACATAGTAAAAGCGGCGGAAGAATTCTATACTGACCTGTACAGTGCCCAAAACAGCCAAGCTACTTTCAATCGAAATAGTGATTAACCGGATACAGAGGCTCCTTCTATAACCAGCGATGAAGTTAGAATGGCCTTGAAAGACATGACCAGGGGAAAAGCTGCTGGAGAAGAAGGCAAAACAGTAGATTTAATCAAAGACGGAGGAGATATCATGCTTCAAAAGCTTGCGGCCTTTTATACGCAATGCTTCACCACTTCAAGTGTACCAGCTAGAGAGCTGGAAGAACGCCAACATTATACTAATCCATAAGAAGTGAGACGTTAAAGAATTGAAGAATTATAGACCCATTAGTTTGCTTTCAGTATTGTATAAATATTTACCAGGATAATTTCCAATAGAATCAGGGCAACACTTGACTTGAGCCAACCAAGAGAACAGGCTGGTTTCAGGAAGGGATATTCTACGATAGATCACATCCATGTCATCAATCAGGTAATCGAGAAATCTGCGGAGTACAATCAACTTCTCTATATGGCTTTCATAGATTATGAAAAGGCATTTGATTCAGTAGAGATAACAGCAGTCACAGAGGCATTGCGTAATCAAGGAGTACAGGAGGCATACGTGAATATCTTAGCAAACATCTACAAGGATTCCACAGCTACCTTGGTTCTCCACAAGAAAAGTAGAAAGTTACCTATCAAGAAAGGCGTCAGGCAAGGAGACACAATCTCTCCAATGCTATTCACTGCATGCTTAGAAGAAGTATTCAAGCTCTCAGACTGGGAAGGCTTAGGAGCGAGCATCAACGGCGAATATCTCGGCAACCTTCGGTTTGCAGATGACATTGTCCTATTCAGCAACAATGGAGACGAATTACAGCAAATGATTGAGGACCTTAACCGAGAAAGTGTAATAGTGGGGTTGAAGATGAATATGCAGAAGACAACAAAGATAATGTTCAATAGCTTGGCAAGAGAACAAGAATTCAGGATCGCCAGTCAGCCTCTAGAGTCTGTAAAGGAGTACGTTTATCTAGGTCAGTTATTCACAGGGGACCCTGATCACGAGAAAGAAATTTACAGAAGAATAAAATTGGGTTGGAGTGCATACGGCAGGCATTGCCAAATCCTGACTGGGAGCTTACCACTGTCCTTGAAAAGAAAAGTGTACAATCATTGCATTCTACCGGTGCTAACATATGGGGCAGAAACTTGGAGGTTAACAAAGAAGCTCGGGAACAAGTTAAGGACCGCACAAAGAGCGATGGAACGAAAAATCTTAGGACTAACGTTAAGAGACAGGAAGAGAGTGGTGTGGATCAGAGAACAAACGGGGATAGCCGATATTCTAGCTGACATTAAGCGGAAGAAATGGAGCTGGGCAGGCCATGTAATGCGTAGGATGGATAACCGGTGGACCATTAGGGTTACAGAATGGATACCAAGAGAAGGGAAGCGCAGTCGAGGACGGCAGAAAGCCAGGTGGGACGATGAAGTTAGGAAATTTGCAGGCGCAAGTTGGAATAGGCTAGCGCATGACAGGGGTAATTGGAGATCGCATGGAGATGCCTTCGTCCTGCAGTGGACATAAAATGGGATGATGATGATGATGATGATGATGATGGTGGTGATGATGATGATGATGATGATGATGATGATGATGATTACCTATATTTTGTGATGTGCAGTTCCTACTTCTTGCGGGGAGAGAACCCACCTTAATACAAATTTTCAAAACTCAATATGCACTGCCCTCTTACGCACTACCGAATGCACTGCCATGTAGCACTGAGTTGCGATAATACTTGGATAATACCACTGTATAATAATAAGACTAAAACCCTTCATAATTTCCAGCGTGAAAGGGGCGCTTCGTAGCCGCCAGAGCACTGTTCCTTCTGCCCAACAGGAATTGTCTTGCGTGCTGTGTCGAGCCAATATGTCACACTCACGTATAGCTTTAACAGCTTTCGAGGAGTCGTCGTCATCGTCAACGTCGTCGTCGTTGTCGTCCTCGTCCTCGTCGTCCATGCAACTCGTGGCCCATGCTCACTATGGGGTATTGATTGGCTAGTGAATGGATTGATTATTCCATGTTATAACCGCAAATAAATTATCAGGACTGTTACGAGTGAGTGTTCTTCAAAGAGTAAATTACATGTTCTTCTTCTTCTTCTTCTTCTTCTTCTTCTTCTTCTTCTTCTTCTTCTTCTTCTTCTTCTTCTTCTTCTTCTTCTTCTTCTTCTTCTTCTTTCTGGGGTTTTACGTGCCATAACCAGTTCCGGGCTGTAAATTACATGTTAAAGTGAAAGCAACAGTATTAGGAAGAATCCAGAAGAATCAATAGTCAATATTTTAATAGTTCAAAAACGCATACAAATTTAAGAGGGCATCCGGGTGGACTCCATTAGAAATACCTGGACTGCGGAGCAAGTATTTTTGTGGCTGAATCCCCAAGTATAGAGGCCTCAAACGAAAGAATCCAACCGTAACGCTAGACCTTCCTATTGCTGTCAAGGCAATAGGAACTCTTCGGGATAAACTGCCTTTTTTCTTATATTCACAGCCTAAAAGTAGCATTCAGCATCACCCTTTGTGCTATCACCCTTCCTGTATTGTCAACGGAGGTTGGCAATGGCTGCCTGTCCTGTGACCGAAAAGCGCTCCCACAGACGTCGAAATGAAATCAAACTAGGCAAATCCAACGACCATGTTGCAATTTATGCGAACTTCAAATATACAACTCGCGCGCTCATTTCATAAGCATGCACGCCAACCTCAGAGCTAACAACCCAAAACTTTAGCGCAAACAAAGGCGCGTGACGCCATCTCTTCGTTGCGACAAATTGAGCGACCGCCCCAGTTTCCGGAAGGTTGCCGACGGTTGCCAGAAGGTTTCGCGGCAGCAACAAGTACACCGACAATCAACAAGCAATACGATATTTAATAGGTGACCGCAAGAAATCAAACAAGAACAAAGAAGAAAAATTTGCAGCCGGCTTGCAGTGCCGCTGAAGTAGTAGAAGGATGCGGATAACGTTTTTTTTCGAGACGCGATGTTTCCGCATGCAGTCCGTGCTTTTCTTCTGGTGCGACACGCAAGGGGTCAAGAAACCGCGCTTCGATGGCCTTAAATGTCATCCGGGAGAATCCGCTATGTGACCGGTGTAAGTGGTCCTCCCGACTTCCGATCTATTGGTCAATGTAGTAGTGGCTTCTGCTTCTTCCCCACGTGTACTATTTTTGACATCTGTATCTCCTTCTTGCTTTATGTAGGCCATCGTCCGTGGCTGGATGACGTGATCGCAACGTCATATCAAAGAGCAGCAGACAGCTTCTAACGTCCGGGCCATTCACGTGGATTCAGGCACCGGCGCCCGCTTTGCCGACGTGACCTCTGACGCAGCCATGCTCGTGGAATGGGACGGTCGCGCGCTCTCCTGAGCGCCTGCCCCTCCGTGGCGGTGAGCTCGTTCACGGCGCTGTGGTTGACCCTCACCACAGTCGCACTCCGCCGGCCTGTTGAGTAGCTTTGTCGATCTTGGCACGGCGCTGCTGTTCCTCGCGGGCACCGGCTGCTTCGGAGCGTTCCCGGCCTCTCTATGAGCTCCACGAATTGTGCTTCTCGCTTGGGCAGCGTAGACACCAACTCCCCCAACCACGGAGCAGTGTGCCATCCCTGGTGCGGTACCTCCACGTCGTCGCACGTACGTCCGCCACACCACCTGCGTGACTTGCAGCTGACAACGAGGAGGTGAGGGCTCCAGGCTCCAGCCGTCCTCACTCGGCACTTTTTTTGTACTTCGCTTTCTACATCCGTGATGTGCTCGACAGAAGCGCCATTAGATGAACTGGTACGCGTACAACGAGGTCTGCCGACACGAATCACGGCGTACTGACGTCCACCATGCTTCGTGGAACAAGCCAGACATGACCTGGTGTCAGCTCTCTCCTGGACGAAGGATGAGCAAGCGCTTTCGCCGAGTTCGTCTTCGAGGTCATGGTAATAGATGAACGAGTACAGGTCCTCGTTTCGCCCGTCCAGGAAGGCAGGGAGCGTCCCTTCGTCAATCAGCTGAGCCTTGCATGGGCCCCGCAGGTACTCCAACAAGTCGTTCTCCTTGGACGGTCCTTTCTCCTGCGGGACATTTCGCACCTTCCTCGCGGCGGCGTCTGCCTCGGTGAGAACCTTCAGCTCAGGATTTTCGTCGACGATGGCTTCTGCATTCACAATGGAACTCGTTTGATTCTGGACGCCTTCTCCAGACGCGCTCAGCTTCGCATTCGTTCTTCTCTGAAGGCTTGGCACGCTCCGACGAGGAGCGCACATAGTACGTGTCACGTGTTGTCTTTATCCGAGTCATCAGAAGCTCACCTTTCGCAAAATGCAGGGAAACGGGTGGTTCTGTAGAGTTTCTCGACAACGTCGCAGGATGAGCATCGGCTTCGTCACCGTTCTGTAGCGTCGTGAGAGGCTCGAAGGTTTCTCGCAGCTTTTCCTGCTTGTTGGTCGGCGAGCTGCTGGGACCGCTGCTCGTAGAACCGAACGACAGTTTCAGCTTGAACTTCCGCCTCCAATCGAGCATCGAAGCAACCACGGTTGACTTGTCTCGAAGCTGGCCCGGCTGGGATGGACAGACGATAGCTTCGGGAACGTCCTCCTGGCAGCAAGATTCCGACGGCAGGTATGGAACGATTTTTCCGCGAGCTGAACGCGCAGTTCGCGCTCGGAGCGTGCACCTCGGGATCCGGTCAGATAATGACGTCAGACCGCATTCACACACGAGAGCGCGCACGCTCTATAATATATAGAATCCGATTACGCCTCAGCTTTCTCTTCTTCCAGAGATGCCGGCCCGCGCTTCGTTGCTCCGTTCCGCTGAAGTTTTCGCGCCAAAGTTTTCAGTGACAAAGGGCGCAAAGAAGCCGAAAGAACACCTTCTCTCTCAATTCGTCTATTCGGTCCTAACAATTGTTCTCAGGCCATAACTGTTTCCGCTGCTGACCGTTGTTGACACCGTGTTTGCGGAGTTACTATTCCTCAATGTAATTAATTCTGAGATCGATCACTTGTGTTATAGGAAGCGGGGGATGAAATGGTGACGAACGTTTGGAGGGAATTAAATGCAGCCTAATTCAGTAAGAACGGGATCGGAACATAATGTCATCATTTGTACCCTTTACTTTTGTTCCTCGGAGTACAACGTGTGCGCGAGTTGTGTTGGACATTGTTGCAACAGCTTGAGAGAGCAAGAAAACGTACGTACATGCAAACACGCACGCAGACACGCACGCACGCACATACGTACATACATACATACATACATACATACATACATACATACATACATACATACATACATACATACATACATACATACATACATACATACCACATACATACATACTACATACATACATACATACATACATACATACATACATACATACATACATACATACATACATACATACATACATACATACATACATACACTACATACATACATACATACATACATACATACATACATACATACATACATACATACATACATACATACATACATACATACATACATACATACATACATACATACATACATACATACATACATACATACATACACACGCACACACATACATACACACGCACACACATACATACATACACACGCGCACACATACATACATACATACATACATACATACATACATACATACATACATACATACATACAGACATACATACATACATACATACATACATACATACATACATACATACATACATACATACATACATACCACATACATACATACATACATACATACATACATACATACATACATACATACATACATACATACATACATACATACATACATACGCACATACATACATACATACATACATACATACATACATACATACATACATACATACCCGCCGGGGTGGCTTAGTCAGCTAAGGCGTTGCGCTGCTGAGCACGAGATCGCGGGATCGAATCCCGGCCCCGGCAGCCTCATTTCGATGCAGGCGAAATGCGAAAACGCCCGTGTTCTTGCGTTGTAGTGCACGTTAAAGAACCCCAGGTGGTCAAAATTAATCCGGAGCCCTCCACTACGGCGTGCCTCATAATCAGAACTGGTTTTGACACGTAAAACCCCAGAAAGAAGAAGTACATACATACATACAATAAAGGACCCCCTTTTCACAAAAGCACTCGCCACCAGCAGTTTATTAGCCATATTGGTAACCACATATCTACATCATCGCTACAGTCATGCTAAGGTGTGTTCTGCCGTAGTTGTTTTTATTTATATTTATCAAAAACGCTTCCAAAGCAAAACTTCCCGTATTCTTGAAGCTTCTACCAAGAATACGCGTTTCACCAACTCATGGCTCACACACACATGAAAAAAGAGTGATGTGCAACATGATGTGCAAAATTACCATGCTCTTTCTATTCTTGTTTTTTTTTTTTTTTTTTTAGGCATGCTCCCTTCACTTGTATTTTAAACAAGGCACAGTCTGGCCGATGTGAAACTGTGAAATTTCAATAGCTAAAAAGAATGAAGACAGAAATTTAAGAATTTATTAAGGAAATCGTCCTGATTCATTGAATATCTGATAACCAACATCCCTATAATCCCAGAGAAGAGGCTCACACAGATAGAACATCTCGCATCGTTATATTTAATCCAATACTATGAAACTATCCTTCTAAAGTATGTTTTCTGAATAATGAAAAATGGTGACATGACTGGAAGAAGTGTTCTATTGTCTCATCCTCACCACAGTATGAGCACAAAGAGAGGGGCTCCAGACCAGATCGATGCAGGTAATAGTTTCATGTAGGTATTCGAAATCTGAATTTGGTAAGCAGAAATACAATTTTCCTGTTATGGCTGAAACTTCTGCTCCAAGGAAATAGGAGGTGTCGATAATCAGTTAAATTTGTTAATGACTGGTTCCTAGAGTCTCAGCATGACTGCACGTCTCCTGAACCTAGCAGCAGTTATGAAAGCTGATGCAGGAAGGATCGGAAGAATTGGACCACTAAGGGCCGCTCTCGCCAAGCTGTTTGCTAATTCATTCCTAACTAATCCTTTGTGACCAGGCACCCATACCAATCTAATTAGTGTTAAGTGAGAGGTAATTAGACAATGAAATGTGTGTCAAATATGTGAGCCACTATTTGCAGTGAGAGCTGAACCGCTTCTTCAGAGCTCAAATGTGTTTCCAGGAATTGCCGTAGCCGTCTTCACCATCACTACCACACCCACCGTGGTTGCTTAGTGGCTATGGTGTCGGGCTGCTAAGCACGAGGTCGCGGGATCGAATCCCGGCCACGGCGGCCGCATATCGATGCGGGGAAATGTGTAAACACCCGTGTGCTCAGATTTAGGTGCACGTTAAAGAACCCCAGTTGGTCAAAATTATTCCGGAGTCCCCCACTACGGCGTGCCTCATAATCAGATCGTGGTTTTGGCACGTAAAACCCTCGATTTTTTTTTAATCGCTACCATAAACAGCAGCCTAAATCCACTGGAGTACGCCGGTATCTTTTTATATTTATATTCGTACTTATAAGTATTCTTTCAAGCTGTCTTTCTTTTTTTTTTCGATGCCGTAAGGCAGCCCTCCTTGAAATGAAAAAACGGAGTATCTATTTTATGTGATATAGGCTTCCTACTTCCTGTGTGGACAGAACTCAGCGTAATACAAGTTTTCAAAACTAAATTCACCTTGCCCTCTTACACACTACAGAATGTACTGCCATGTATCGCGTAGTTGGAATAATACTGGGATAATAACAACTGAATAATACTGTCCTAATAATAAGACTACAACCCTTAAGAATTTCCCGCATGCAAGCGACGTTTCGTAGCTGCCGGAGCACTGTTGCTTCTGCCTAACAAGAGTTGTCTTGCGAGCCGCGTCAAGCCAACATTGTTGTTGTTGTTGTTGTAGCCTATCACGCATGTGGCTCCTACCCACGGAGGGGGATTGGCCAAGAAATGGGTGGATTATTCCAAATTAATATGGAGGATACATTTCCGAATATCTATGAAATAAGTATTGAACAGCGTAGAGCCAACATGTCGCACTCAAGTATGTAGTTTGAACACCTTTCGAGGAATCGTTGTTATCGTCGTCGTCCATGGAACTCGTGGCTCATACCCACTATGGGGTATTGGTCAATGAATGGGCTGGTTATTCCATTTTTTAATCACAAATAAACTTTTAGGACTGCTATGAGTAAGCGCTGTTGAAAGGAGAAATGACATGTTAGATTGTCATTAGAACCATGGTTCATTTATTGAAAAGCACAAAAAATGAATAGATGCAAATTTAACCGAGGCATTCTTCGGGTGGACTCAATTAGACATGAGGCCTTGTCAAGCTGCTAGTGAGAGTGAGTACGACCTTTATTGAGGTCCTGAGGAGAAAGAATTAAAGCGGGGCCGGAGGCCCCGCCAATCGATCCGGTGGCTCCACCCAGGTCGGGGCCGGTATAAACAACACTGCAGCTTTTTGCTCCTATCCAAGCATTTCCTTATTTTCCCCGATCTTTCTCTCTCTAAAAAAAAAAGGGGTGGGGGGGGGGGGGAATGGAAAGGGGGAACAAGAGAAATGCTGAATAAAATATGATTTGATTTGATTTGATTTGATTTGAAATTCCTGCGCTGCGGAGCAAGCATTCCTGTGGCTTAATCCCAGAGTAGAGGAACCAAACGAAAGAATACAACGGTAACTCGAAGTCTTCCTATCACTGTCAATGCTTCACCCTTCGGGCTAATATGCCTTTTAATGCGTAAGCATTCTTTGGCGATAACCCCAGCAAAATTTTTCTGTCACGCGAGAAGTGTAATGTCTTGTACCTGCGCAAAAATGTGTAACTTACGAAGTTACGACGTTTAATCGTTATAATAGTGATTAGTTAGTAAAGTGATTGGTAGCTTTATAAGCGATAAGGAACGATTCAGACCCAAAATTTGTAAAATTTATCACAGAGAAAACCGTTCATGACAGGCTGCCTTGAGAACTTACTTACCCGCATTACGGATGTGCGTGGAGAGAATCCCTGATGTGGAGCTGCTGACTATAGTGATTGGTACATGTGACAATAGCATAGTAATCATAATGAATGGTTTCTGGCGTTAAAAAATAACTGGTGACTTCACTGTCACCGCGTCGAGGTGTAACAAAGAAACAGGAAATATAAAATAAAATAAAAAAGGAAAAAAATTCACGAGCCATTCCACTCTGTGAAGGTGGATGACCAGCGAGAAGTATAAATGGTATATATCTAACTGTACAACGCAGAAATACATGAATGTTTCGGTGTCGTTGCGGCCTGCGTCGTTGGCTCTGCGCCGCCTCATTGCGCGCCGAATCGCGGGTATGGTTCCTCTTCTCGGGTCCCCGAGTCGTCGCGACGGCGACGTCCCGCGGCGCGACGCCGACGGTCACATTCCCGCCGCTGCTCTCGGCGTCGTTTCTCGGAAAATCGTTGTTCTTCGAGCACACGAACCACTCGTGGTTGTCCCATGACGAAGCAGAAGCTAAAATGAGGCCGCAACTTCATCTGCTCGAACGTATGACATTGCGCGCATACACGCATGTGGTGTAAGTGGAAATAAGTTCGAGCAGATGTCGTTTCGAGGACACAGGGGGGCAGCTAAAGCGCGCTTCGATGCGATGGAAACAGATGCGATGATGATAGTTTTTTGCACAATGGCGCCAGCTGCGCAAGAAGACGACGAACGCGCGAGCAGTGGCACGAGCGAGTTCGCGCGGTTGTGCCGAGAGGCGCCAACGAGTTGAGGAAGCAGACGACGACGCTCGAGCCATTGCTGATGATAGTTTTTGTTTGCGGACAACGAACATGCCTTAGCCATCATCTCTGGTGGCTAAAAAAACATCTCTGGTGAAACCGGTTGTGAGGCCGTTCCAGTTCAGTTGATACGATCGCTTTGAATGGTCCATGCAGCTTCCTGCCAACTCACATCCACACCGTTCAGTACACCAATTTCATTTCGTTGGCACCGGAAAAGCTACTGGTATGCATGCATAAGCTAGGAAAAGCAAGTAAGCACAAGCAAAGTAACAGCCGAGCCAAAGAATGCTTACGCATTGGTAGACAACTCTCAGAATTACTCTAGCATGTTTTTCAAATTAACAGCCCAAAAGTAGGATTATGCAATCACCCTTCCTGGGCTGTTAGTGAAGGTTGGCATTGGCTGCATGTCATGTGACCAAAAAGCGCTCTAACAGTCGTCGATATTAAATCCAACTAGGCATATCAATTGAGCAGATCCATCGCACATGTTGGAAGCTTTGTGATCTTCACATTGGCAATTTGTGAACTCATTTCATAAGCATGTGCGCCAACCTAAGAGCGAACATCCCAAAACGTTTCCCAAACGTTGCCGGTGCTGCATCCCCGTATTCGCGGCGCCAACAAGTACACCGACAATAACCAATCAACGCTTTATTAAATACGTGACCGCAAGAAATCAAACAAGAACAAAGAAGAAAAAATCGCAACCGGCTTGCAGAGCCGCTTAAGTAGTAGCAGGACGCGCAGATTCTTTTTCGGGATGCGCTGTCTGCGCGTGCAGTCCGTGCTTTTCTTCTGGTGCGGCTCGCAAGTGGCGAAGGATCCGCGCTTCGATCGCCTTGAAAGTCATCCGGGAGAAGCCGCCCTGTGACCGGTGCAAGTGGTCCTCCCGACTTCGGATCTATTGGTCCATGTAGTCTGGCTTCTGCTTCTTCCCGACATGTACTATTTTGGACATCTGTAGCTCCTTCCTGCTTTTTGTAGGCAATCTTCCGTGGCTGGACGACGGGGTCTCAACGACAGAGCAGGAAGCAGCGGCCAGATTCTAACGCGTGGGCAGTTCACGTGGCTCAGGCACTGGCGCCCGCTTTGCCGACGTGACCTCTGACGCAGCCATGCCCGTGGAATGGGACGGTCGCGCGCTGTCCCGAGCGCCTGCCCCGTCCGTGGCGGTGAGCTCGTTCACGGCGCTGTGGCTGTCCCTGATCACAGTCGCACTCCGCCGGCCTGTTGAGTAGCTTGTCGATCTTGGCACGATGCTGCTGGACCTCGCGGGCGCCGGCTGCTTCGGAGAGTTCCCGGCCTCTCTCTGAGCACCGCGATTTGTGCGTCTCGCTTGGGCAGCGTACACAACAACTCACCGAACCACGGGACAGGGTGCCACCCCTGGTGAGGAGCCTCCTCGTCGTCGCACGTTTGCCGCACCGCCTGCGTGACTTGCATCTGACAACGAGGAGGTGAGGGCTCCAGGCTCCAGCCGTCCTCACTGGGCACTTTGTTTGTCCTTCGCTTTCCACTGTCTTGATGGGCTCGGAAGAAGTGCCACTCGATGAATTGGTGCACGTGCAACAAGGTCGACCGTCACGAGTGACGGCGTACTGACGTCCACTGTCCTTCGTGGAACAAGCCAGACATGACCCGTTGGCAGCTCTTTTCTGAACGAAGGATGAGCAGCCACTTTCGCCGCGTTCGTCATCGAGGTCATGGTAATAGAGGAACGAGTACAGCTCCTCGTACCGCCCATCCAGGAAAGCAGTGAGCGTACCTTCGACAATCAGCTGAGCCTTGCATGGGCCCCGCAAGTACTCCAACAAGTCGTTCTCCTGGGACGGTCCTTTCTCCTGCGGGACATCTCCCACCTTTCTCGCGGCCTCGTCTGCCTCGGTGAGAACCTTCGGCTCTGGCTTTTCGTCGACGATGGCTTCTGCCTTCACAATGGAACTCGTTTGATTCTGAACGACTTCTCCAGACGCGCTCGCTTCGCATTCGTTCTTCTCTGAAGGCTTGGCACGCTCTGACGATGAGCGCACATAGTACGTGTCACCTGTCGTCGTAATCCGAGTCATCAGAAGCTCACCTTTCCCAAAGTGCTGGGAAACGGGTGGTTGTGTAGGATTCCCGGCAACGTCGCAGTGCCGATCGGCGTCGTCACCTTTCTTTAGCGTCGCGAGATGCTCGAAGATTTCTGGTACCTTTTCTTGCTTGCAGGATGGCGAGCTCCTGGGACCGCTGCACGTAGAACCGAACGACAGCTTCGGCTTGAACTTCCTCATCCAGTCGCGCTTCGAAGCAACCACGGCTGACTTATGTCGAAGCTGGCCAGGCTGTGTTAGGCGATAGCTCCGGGAGCGTTCCGTCTGGCAGCCAGATTCCGACGGCAGACATGGAACGATTTCACCACGAGAAGAACACGCAGCTCGCGCCCGGAGCGTGCATCTCCAGATCCGGTCAGATAATGACGTCAGGCCGCATTCATGCACGAGAGCGCGCACGCTCTGTTGCCTCCGATGACTCCTCAGCTTTCTCTTCTTCCAGAGATGCCAGGCACGCTCTTCGTTGCTCCGTTCCGGTCGTTTTTTCTACATGCTATTCATATTCAATCCGGTGGAAAGATGAACGGAACAAGCGCGCACGACGCGGTCTCTTATTCCCGGCAGTAGGCCCTCTGCACAATTTAGAGAGTGTTGCTGGAGCTATGCCGCTGGTTGTGCAGCACCAACAAAGAAAGCGACAACAATTAAGTAACACAAATTTAAATTGGTGAGATCAGAAAATGTAATAAGTTAAAAAAAGAAAAAGTCATAGCTGGCTTGCAGTGCCCGGAAGAATGCCATGTGGATATTTTCTTTCTTAGCTCTTTATTGTGCTAGGTCGGGCTGATGTCTATTCAAAGTGAACGAAGTAGCTAAAAAAAGCTATCTCTTTATTACGTCATTCCAGTTTCAATAAACGTAGTTTCATTGGCTTAACGCTACTACAACGTTAACTGTAACTTTATTTTGTCCACGGCTAGAATGTGCATTCTCTGCTTGGAATAGTTTAAAAAAATGTGTGAAATCAGCGCCTCGCGGCTATCCAAAGTAAACCTGTTTGTTTTATTTACTCTCGCCGTGACCACAATTTCTCAACTACAGCTGCTTTCCTAGAGCTACTTTCAAAACGTCGGCACAACAAGTATTCAGGATTCCTTACCCTTTCATGAATTCCCTCTGCCACCTCTTCGATTCCACCCCTAAAACAGCCGCCCACATAACATCAGCCAGAGGTTACATGCCTTTAACATAAAACCTCTCCACCCGCGTGCCAATAACTTAACTACACTTTTTCCACCGAACAATTGAACATTGGCTCCCTAAACAGAATGCAGACTCAGTAAGCACGAATGCATGGAGACGCATCATGCTATTAAGCACAGACTACAAAACATTAGCTGCCGTGTGAAAGCTTTATATGCCTCATTATGCGAAAATCTGTCGTCGTAGTTGGCGTGACCGAAAGATGGTACCGAGAATGGCCGACGGCACAAAAAGAGAAAACACGTCACAAAAGGCTCGGATTGACGTCAAATGTATCAGGAAGGTTCCTGTAAACAATGTAAATTAATGGCTTTGAAATTTAGGTCTGGGTGGGAATCGAACCCGCGCCTCCGGGGTGCGATGCGACGCTTCACCACACCATGGCTGCTCCACAGTTATGGTTGACTAAAGGTGTCCCTGGTGCGTGCGTCATTGCACACGTGACGGTGCAGCCAATGGGAAGGAGGCGGCTCCACGTCATGAGTTTATCACATGAGGGTATAAAATAAAAAGCATTAATGTCCTATTGAATGGTGCTTTTCGGTTCGTCGAGTTATGAACTCCTCGCTGGCAAGCGAGCACGTTGGGACACTTGACGTGTTTTGATTTCGCCTTGCCGGAACGCACTTAGAACGCAGACAAGAGCTTGCACGGACAAGGAACGCGCGGAAAAATACATTTCACCAAAGCGACTATAATGCTTTCCCATTCCCATACCTAAGCAGTCTTAAGTGTCTCTGCCGAATGTTTTAATCACAGATTAGACCAAGTTCAGCAGGAGATAATATCCGAATATCAAGCCGCAGCCCCTGCAGCAAGACTCCTTCGCAGTTTCAACAAGAGAAACTTTGGCCTATACGCTAAACAAAAGAACATCCTTGAGAGTTTCAGGCAGTAGGCTGGGAGAAATCATTCGACAGCGTCCAATTTTAGCAAAGTCCTTGGTTGGGCCCTCGACTAAGGGCCCAACCAGCCAAACGTGCCATTCTTTTTAGGCTTCTACCGAGAATACGAGTTTCACGAAATCGCGGCTCAAACGCACATCAGACAGCATCCATCGCGACCACATCTATGCGGTTATGGACCATTTCGAATTCCCTCAAAACACCGTTCTAACGAGAACTCTCCTCAGGTTCTTGTCCAGCTTGATGTCGGCTTGGTGATGTCCCAAAACTGTGTCCTTGGTGCGGTGGTCCCCTTGCAACTTTCGCGTATGTCATAGAATTCACAAATCCCTAAAGAGTTTTCTAGCGGTAATAGCTTGTGAGTCACCGCGGTGTTTTTAGACGAAAGCTTATCTTGTGTACGGATGAATTGTTTCCATCGTTGTGTGCGCCTCCAATAGACAAACCGTATCTCGACACGGTTTAGCAATTCGCCACTCGTTAGTGTCATGCAGCCTCGTCGCGTTACCACAAATGTTACTTTTATTGTGATACCAATCATATGGACGCTCCAGGCGCATTTCTGCCGTTGGCGTCGTCATCGCCGTCGCCGTGATGATCCGTATTGACCCTTTTCGCGGCGATCCCGTGGGCGCTGTCATGTTTGATCACGTGGTGACGCGTCCATTGCTTGCCTCAACTGCCTCCGTTGCCTCCTTGTTTGCAATGGAAGTGTATGAGGCTGGCGCGGCTTAGAAAACCTCTGTTTTCGGAGATATCGTAGACGGTGACTAGGTGGACGACACGAAGCTTGATCACAGCTTCAGAGAAAATGCAAAAGCGCTTTCGGAGCTGATTAAGCTATGTCCAAACGGCGCAAGCAGTGTATATGGTGCTTGTTTTAAAAGCGGGGCTAAATATGTATTCCAAGCTTTCCGATTATGAATTCAGTCAGGATTAGTGTGTTTTGCTCTTTGTTCTTTATTCGGCAAATATTTTGAAGCAGTGGCTAGTCAGTTTCTGACTCGGTGAAGTACCTCGGTGCGGCCACTATCTGATTATTTTCTATCTAATCGCTCGCGGGCGTGCTCAGTTCCGATAGATTTGTTCTAGTTGCGCACAAGGCTTTAAACGTAGCTGTTTTGTACATTGTAATACCTTGTAGCACCCGTGTACCTAGATTTAGGTGCACGTTAAAGAACCCCAGGTGGTCAAAATTTCCGGAGTCCCCCACTACAGCGTGCCTCATAATCATATCGTGGTTTTGGCACGTAAAACCCCGTAATTTAATACCTTGTAGGAAGTATATATTACAGCTAGTAACTTGCTTACTTTTGTGGACCGTCACGAAACATTCAGCTTCGACCATTCGTGCACCATAGGTGTAGTCCGTCATTTATTGTGCGTATACAGTGCGCATATATTCAAGTGTGCGCCCATTCACTTATTCTTTATACGTCGGCGATAGAGTGGGCGTAAGTTTTCCTGCCATTTGGGACCGACAAGATAACGTGCGTGAACGCGAAACTTACTATGACAGGAAGCGGCGCTACTCCCTTTGTCATTGTTTAACGAGTGGTACTCACTCTTGCCGACGTTCTAGGGACGAAGCCCTGTCTTTGAAGGTTAGTGATACAAGGCTGGCGGATGAGCAAATTTCTGTATCCTCGAGGAAAGCCGTACATCACGAAGTGCCGGTAACACGTTCGGACAGTTGCAGTAGCGGTCCGCGAACTTGGCCACACAGATTCATTCCATTCCTTAACATGCCAGTCACTATTTTTGCAGCCAACTACTGCACACGTCTTCAATCCACATGATTCAATCTAGCATGACTGGAGCACAGTGTGTTAGCGAAAACTCAGTTGCATTTCCGACAGCTGATCGCACACAAGCAAGGTAGAAGCGGTAATGGTTTCGTATTCATGCGCGGTCGCTGAGGAGAGGTATGGCGCGCCGCCGTGAGCGCCATCTCATTTCTCTAAACCAAACTGCTCCGCGAAAAGGGTCAATAAAGTGCAAGCATAATAACATCATCGCTGCGCACCGTACGCTGTCTGTGCAAGTGAAAGCGTGTGAGGGTCAGCCAACGATCGCGGCCCAGTCCCGCGTGCTCGAGGGAAGAAAGCAGGGCGGAATCGCGCCGTCTTCTGTCGCACTTGAGGCGCGGGGGAAAGGCGCAGGGAGGGGGCGGGGGCGTTCTACGCCGGCGGTTGCAGTTTACGACGCGGCCGCGCGGTCGCCGTAACTTGAAAGCGATCTGCGACGTGGACAAAGAGCGCGACCGCGCGGGCCTCATCTTGAAAATGGTCTGAGATGTGGACAAAGTTCGTGGAGTGCCGGTAGCTTCGTATGCGCTGTGCTTTCGACGTTTAGTTCGCGTAGAAGCGAGCGGCAGCACGAAGGTCAATTCGCTCGCTGCTGCTGCCGCGCTTACGCACTCCAGCGTTTTGAGAGCGAGTTTCCGCGGTCATCGAGCGAGATGTGTTCATGTCTACCTGTAAATTAACAATTCTTGTTAATTTAGTTAGTAAGCGAATCTTTACACGTTGATACGGCCGATAAGATTAATATCCTTACTTCGTATAGCTTTCTACTAATTTGCTATCGCAATCGATGCCTCTCCTTTCAGGCGAATGTTTCGGGCGTAATTTCGACTTTGTTTTAATTATCGGCGTCACTTATTCACCCAACCGTTATTCCTAGACCGCGAAACACTGGCCCAGAAACAGAACATTTTTTGTATATTGCATTTTGATACAACACCGTGCGCAAATCGCCGCCGTACGCAGGTGTATTAAAACAATACGATCGTTAATCTTTCTCAAGACGCAGCTCCGCCGTGCTGAGCAGCGCTCTGCAACGGTGCAACAACAAATGTCTCGTTCTCGAAGAAACATATACTATACGTGTCCGAAAGAGTGGGAAATGCTTGCGCATGTTCTTATTGCCCTGGTAATCTTCGAAACGAACTACGCATGTAAGTAGCACGTATAGCTCTTGTACAGTGCTCAGTAATTGAAACTCAGTTATTCGACCGCAAGGTGATCTCTGGTTTCATTCATGTAGTTTCAGGTAATTTCCATAACCTGAGGTTCGTTTACGAGCACCTAATGCACGGTACACTGGTGTTCTTGCTTTTCGCGCCCATCGTAATGCTGCCGCCTGTGGCAGGAATCAATCCAACTCGTGCTTAGCAGCTTGTGTACGTGTGCGTGCGTGCGTGTGTGTGTGTGTGTGCGTGCGTGTGTGTGTGTGTGTGTGTGTGTGTGCGTGCGTGCGTGCGTGCGTGCGTGCGTGTGTGTGTGTGTGTGTGTGTGTGCGTGCGTGCGTGCGTGCGTGCGTGCGTGCGTGCGTGCGTGCGTGCGTGCGTGCGTGTGCGTGTGTGTGTGCGTGCGTGCGTGCGTGCGTGCGTGCGTGCGTGCGTGCGTGTGTGTGTGCGTGTGTGGTGTGTGTGTGTGTGTGTGTGTGTGTGTGTGTGTGTGTGTGTGTGTGTGTGTGTGTGTGGTGTGTGTGTGTGTGTGTGTGTGTGTGTGTGTGTGTGTGTGTGTGTGTGTGTGTGTGTGTGTGTGTGTGTGTGTGTGTGTGTGTGTGTGTGTGTGTGTGTGTGTGTGTGTGTGTGTGTGTGTGTGTAACATGAATTCAGGTTGGTAAATTTTATTATTGCGATAGCAATTATATGGACACTCCAAAGCAGATTTCTGCCGTCGGCGTCGCCGTCGCCGTTGCCGTCGCCGTTGCCGTCGCCGTCGCCGTCGCCGTCGCCGTCGCCGTGAGGTTCCGTATGACGTCAATGGAGATGAAATCGTCGCCGCGCGCCGCCGAACGCTGTATAGTGCGAGTGAAAGGACGCGAGGGACGCGCGCTTTCACGGGGAGTGAACGCACGGCGGAGAACAAACGCGCGTTCTGTGCCGTGCTCCCTTAAGGGCTGCAGAAGTAGGCGTCTCTTTCCTCCTTTACAATCACCATATATGTAGAGCAAACGCGCCTTCTTCTGACGCACTAAAGGCCGTGGGGGGGGGGGGGGGGGGGGGGGGGGGCAGGGAAGGGAGGCGACGTTTAGCTGCGGCACCAAGTGCCTATTTATATCAGAGGCTCCGGCAACAGTCACCAACGCCGCACGCATTTTGTGCGAACGCGGGCAAAACGCCGACGGCGTCGACAACAGTGCTGTGTGTTGCCGGTGCTGCTCCATGTCCAAGTTTGTACAGCGGATAAAACTACTATCCTTACTCCGTATAGCTCTCTACTAAGTTGCTATCGCAATTGATGCTTCGCCTTTCGGGTGAAACTGCGACAACTTTTTTTCAATCAGTCTCAGCTTTATGATCGGTTTCTGGGCCCACAGCTGTGGGGCGCACAATAATAGAATGTGTATTCTTCTATTATTACGCGCATCTAATAATAGAATATGCTTGCGCTGCTGCAGCAGAAAACAGAATGCACGAGAACTATGGAACACATTTCAATAAATGTTCTATTATTATGCGCCTCACAGCTGCGGGCTGCTGCGGCATGCAAAACGGGGAATGAAGTCCAGTCATGAAAGCATGTTTAGCGCCAGCGGACAAGAAAGGGAGGCGACGCCGCAATGCGCTAACTTTCAAAGTCGTCCGGAAGACTCACCTCCCCGTTGGTTCTGACGCCGCAAAGTCTCGTTTGTCCCTTCTTGGGGATGCTGGCGCGTAGGCCGGGCAAGGTCCTCGGCCACCGGAATTCCGTGCCGCTGTTGATTATTGCTAGGAACGCGCTCCACTTCCTGCCGGCACCTTGTGGTCTCCCTGGAACTTCCAGACCCGCCCTAAGTAAACCTTTCACCACCCGCGCTTGCCTTTGCCACTCACATCTCATAATATTTAGGACTCCGATGCCGTGTCCGAATGAAGGGCCGCTTTCCTTCTACATCCGCTGCAAGCATCTACCTAATGAATCTGGGCCGTTGTTTGGTGGCCTTGCCCCTTCAGTCGGCTGTGGCATCAGAGTCCTAAAGATTATGAGAAGTGAGTGGCAAAGGCAAACACGGGTGGTGATACGTTTACTTGGGGCGGGTCTGGAAGTTCCAGGGAGACCGCAAGGTGCCGACAGGAAGTGAAGCGCGTTCCTAGCGATCATCAAGCCGCGGTGCGGAATTCCTGTGGCAGAGGACTTTGCTCGGCCCACGCGCCAGCATCCTCAAGAAGGGGCCAACAAGACCTCGTGGCATCACAACCACCAGAGGTTAGTCTTCCGGACTAAGTGCATTGTGGTGTCGTCTCCCACCTTGCTGCCCTTGCCCGCTCGCGCTAAACACGCTATCCAAGTCAGTTTACCAACCCACCCAACAAACGGCAATCCAGTCAGGAGTTATACACGTCGCCTGCAACTTCATTCAGAAGCTCAACCATGAATGTGTATATTGTTCGTAGTTTTCCCTAATAAAGAACCCAATAAAAAATATTAAAAAGTGGCAGACCAAACAGCCTTACTACAGAGAATATCACAGCTTGATATAAAAAAGTATATAAAGAAGTGCATACTAACGCGACATCTACGTCACGAATATATTTTGCATCATTGAATCAAGAATTGTGTAACTTAGAAATAAAACTAGGGAAAGACACCAATAGCGTAAAGTGCACGACAATAGGGGCGTAGAACATAGCACAGTGTTACGGCTGCAAACGCTTCTATTGTAACATCATCGTCTTATTGTGACAGTCGCGGCAGCCAGGAAGAAGAAAGAACTGATAATAGCATGCGACACGGCACTGGTAGCGTTGTATGATAACGAAATGTGAGACATAGGAAAATGTTTCATACGTCCCGTCCGTGGCTACCTGCGAAAAAATCCTGAAGCACTGCAATGTATTGTGCATTGTGGCACTATTCATAAGTTTCAATGCGTATATGTAGAATAGACATATGACTCTTTATTGCGATTCCTGTGCTCCTTAGATGGTCCACTGACCATGGTGCCGAATAGGCGACGGTGTATACGCTAAAAGTACGATACACATACAGGTTGTTTCAGCGAACACTTTCAAAATTTATTTAAGGTTGCCTGTGGCAGATAGCCCAATTCTAGTTAATGAGCTGGTCTACTCGAAGAGGCGGACTTTACTTGCACAAAGAATTGAAATGCATAATCGACTAATTACCAAGAATTTACTAATTAAGTTTTTAACTAATTACCTGATGGCCCATATTGCAATTTACAAATTGTAGCCGTTGAGTTCGCAAGACGGATCCCCTTAGAATGAATTCTCAGGATGACACCAGTTTCTATATATTATTTCCCGAACTTTGCGGAGAAATGCATTGGCGTTCCAATTAATTGTGTGGTTCAATGCAAAAAGTGACGTTTTGTTAAGAACCTAACTACATATAGAACGCCAATGCACCTCTCCGCAAAGTTCGGTAAATAATATCTCGAAACTGGTGTCATCCCGAGAATTCGTTCCAAGTGGATCCGCCTTGCGAACTCCATGGCTACAATTTTTAAATTGCAATATGGGCCATCAGGTAATTAGTTAAAAACATAATTAGTAAATTTCTGTTAATTATTTGATTATGCATTTCAATTTCTTGTGCAAGTAATGTCCGCCTCTTCGAGTAGACCAGCTCGTGGACTAGAATCGTGATATCTGCCACAGGCAACCTTTAAGAATTTTTGAAAGTGTTCGCTGAAACACCCTGTATAATTCCGGTCACAAATGCTGTATATTCTCGCACGAATACCTGATCAATTACAGTTCCGGTCTTCTAGGTGAGTGTTAGGTCTGTGGTTTAACTTATATCACAAAAGAAGATATTTCATATTTTGTGACGCTCCCTGTACTGTGACAAATAAAATATATTTTGAGAAGTAGAAGAGAAAGCATAAACCAAACATTTTTTCGTCTTTATCCTTTCTTGTTACAATTTTTTCGGGGGAGGGGAGGAGAGAGCGGGGTGCAATGTGTTTGTGGTGTTTTGGGCAAGCTCCCTTAACAGAGCCGTAATTTTATTGGTCTGAATCGAACTAGTAAAAATTATATTTATTTTTTTTTTCATTTTTTATTTACGTATGTAAAGTTTAAAGACCACATAGGTAGCTTATTAAGAAGAGGCATTAGCTCGGGCCCAACTCCGATGCCGGCTATTCAAGCACATCTGAAGCATAGAAATGCTTTTCCTTGGTCGATTTTCCTGAAATGTTGTGCGTTTGAGAGAGAAAGTTGAATTCTAGTGACTCTTAGAATGGAATTTTTAATTTAGGGCCTGACTTTTTTACAGGGATTGCCGAAAATTTTAGAGTTGAAAAAAAAATAGAAGCACGAAGTTTACAAACCTCTAACTCTGCACCAAGAACAGATATCGCAGTTCTGTAAACTGAATCCGTTAGAAAATCCAAAGCGTACAAATTTGGTGCATTAATTTACAGCGTGCATGGGTTTGGTGCGAAGTTTAGAACGGCATTGCAAAAGTCGTGCTCACAGATTAGTGATTTATTTAGGCGCCAGGTATAAAACATCAATTTCGTCCGCTTTAGATCTACTATTAGCCGCATTTTACGAAATTATAATTTGACTTTTCATTGCTGAGTTAGAGAGTTGTAAACTGGATAGTATTGTTCTTATTTTTAAATTGCCAGTTTTCAACAATTTAAAAAAATAAGAACCGAGGGCCTCAATGAAAATTCACATCCAACATTCACTATATTTTAAATTTTTCTTTTAAATTTGAAGCTTTCTTTCCGAGAAACCCATGCGGGTGGATGACATTTTTTTTTTCCTTTCAAGAATATCATCGTCTCGTGAGGGAGATTTATAACTCGTGGAACTGTGGTAGAGAATGATTGAAGGAAAACGTTAACAAGGATAATATTTTTTTGTTTCGCAGAGATAATTTTATAAAACACAGTCGAACTGCACAAGGTCTACTGACTTGTTTTCTTCGTGCAGATTTTGGATCCCGCCGGTGCGCACAAAACGAGGTGGTCGTGCGTGGCAGTAACGATAACTTGAAGGAGCGATGGTGCAATAGTGACGGCA
>NC_051158.1:146495-178483 GCF_013339745.2 Dermacentor silvarum
CGTTAGCGGGGCGGAGAGGCTGTCCGCGAGGCTTCGAATGACGATCTCTTTTGAGGTAGGGGCACCACGCTAACATAGGCGCCCGTGTTGATAAAAAAAAAAAAAAAAAAAAAAAAAAAAAAAACGTATGCCCGCAATCTTGTCGCGATTGTGAGCCGGCGGCCAGCTGGAGGGGAGGGGTCACGTGGGGCCGCCAGTGATCCCTCCTGTCGTTTCCCGACCAGGTAGAAGGTGGGCTGCACTTCCTACTACGATGTGGAAAACGCAGGGGATATCAGCCGGTGCGCCGGAACTGAGGGGTCCTCGCCCGCGTGTCTCGAGAAGACGAGGAAGCACGCGGATTTGAAGAGCGCCATCGTCGTCTGGGCTCGTGAAGTGAAGCAATGGCAGCTGTGAGGTCGTCAATGCGCGCTATGAGCTGGGCGACCGCTGAGGGCTTAGCCGTAGGCGTGACAACGGAAACCGCAGGAGCGGCAGCCTCGTGGATCTTATTGGTGAGCTCAGCCAGGCGGTGTAGCGTCGTGTCATCAGCGGCGGCCAGGACGAGGTGAACAGGTTGGGGAAGGCACTGCAGGAAAAGTTCCTTGAGCAGAGCGCTGTGGATGTTGACGTTACCTTCGCCCAAGAGCTGCCGCATCTGGGGCAGCATTTGGAAGGGGCGTCTGCCAACACGTTCTTCGCTGGTGAAGAGTTGTTGCAGGTGAGTGTGTTCCGAGGGTACGGTACGCGCCAGGGTATTTTCCTTCAGGCGCGCATCCAGGTTTTCACCCGAACGTTGGGCGAGGACGTCGGTGAGGTTGCTGACTACTTCCGGGGATAGAGACGAGATCACTTTGTGGTACTGCGTCGTCTGCGAAGTGATCCGGTGCAGGTGGAATTGCGCATCGGCCTGTAGAAATCACACCAGGGGATTCTGCGTCCAAAAGGGTGGCAGCTGACATCGCACCTCTGCGATATCGGGGAAGCGAGGGCTTGAATCGGTTGATGGGCCTGACGCGGCGAGGGCTTGATGTGCGGCGTTGTTAATAGGTTCTGTCATGTTTTAGTCCTAGGTCACTACTGTGGAGTGCGAAAGTGCGAAAGGAAAAAAAAAACGACCAACACGTAAGCTTGTCTTGTCTTGTCTTGTTACCTAAACTTTGGCGCATACCCACTACGGGGGATTGGCCAAGAAGCAGGCGGTTTCAACTATGTTTATTGAAAATTTAACGAAAACCTAATGGTAATTCTTAATTTTTAGATAAAGAAATTTTGTCATAAAGAAGTGAAATAAGTTCTAGAGCTGATAATTGGAGCCTACGCCCCGCTACCTTCTTTATTTCCTTGGTTGCTCTTGCTGTGAGCGCTTCCTGACATCGTAGCAGATGCGGGCGCTACAACATCAGTAATGGCCGAGAGCCGATGGAGATGGCTCTCGAACGTCGGGGAAAAACAATTACGCCATCAAGGCAATAGAGGCATGGGTGCCATTTAAAACCACGTAGAACTTAGTGGTTAAGGCGTTGTGCTGCTGAGCACGAGGTCGCGGGATCGATCAAATTCCGACCACAGCAGCCGCTTTTCGATAGAGGCGAAATGGAAAAACCCCCATGTGCTTGCGTTGTGGTGCACGTTGAAGAATCCCAGGTGGTCAAAATTAATCCGGAGCCCTCCACTATGACGTGCCTCATAATCAGAACTGGCTTTAGCACGTAAGACCACACACAGGGAAGAACGTAGAAGAGTCCATCATGCGTTCGAACGTAACAGGGACATTACATAGTGCGAAAGACAGGACTTTACATTTGTAGAGGCCATCACGGGTGACATATGCCGTCTTCTCGGAATTCTTGTCATCGATAGCAATTTGCAAGTAGCCCTAACGGATATTTATCGAAGAGAAAAAAGTCACAGTACGCATACGCTAATGAGGATGAATGCAAAAGCCTGCGTGCTCAAGAGACAATCATTGCATTGTTTGACATTTTCTTTCTAATGCTTTGTTACTTCCTGTTACTTGTTTTCTCCCACGAAAGGTCGTGGTGTCGAGGACCTAACTGTACTTTGATTAGGCGTTCCTTAATTACCTTGGCCCCAATTAACAACAAAGGTCACCTTAGCCTCCTAAAGCCTTAGCCTTCTCATGGTTCGACTCCCACCAAACGTCATGGATTCGAGTACCTTAATTGACTCTATCTCAATTACCTGTGCGTTAAATAACTTCGCCTTAATTACCAAAAAGTAGTGGGTTCTACTCTCGACCTTCACGATGTCAATAGAAATCCAACTTTGAGGTACGGGCAGTTTGCCCATATCTTCATGTGGGGTCATTGGTTCGAGTGTCTTAATGAACTGCGCCTTAACACCAAAAGTCGTGCGTTCAACTCCAACCGAAGGTCGTGGGTTTGAATCTCGACCTTCACGATGTCAATTGTCATCCAACTTGGAGACATCGTCGGTTCGAGCACATCTCTAAGCGGGTTTGACTGTCACTAATTGTCGAGGGTTTGACTGCCACCAAAGGTCATGGGTTCGAGTGCCCTAATCAACTCTATATTAATAACTGTGGCTTAATTAATTTCGCCATAATTAACACCAAAGGCGGTGGGTTCGACCATAAAAGTTCCGTCCCATAAGCCATCTAAGGCTTTCGCCCTAATAGATAACAGAGTGTAAGCAATGCAGCGCCTGATGGATACGGGGAAGAGGATACACTTCCTTTTTCGTAATCTTATTCAGATGGTGATCGCTCGCAATCGCTATACCACGCTTTGACCAAAGACCGCTAACAGAGCAACGTATTTTAGAATGCCGACATCACAAGCCATCGCAGCGGAGGGCGACGAGGGCACTATAGCAGTCTTTAAGGACAACAGGCTTGGACAAGCGGCCCTAGCCTGAACAGATGTTTATAGTGCTGCAAGTGCTACTGTGCTGTGCAGTGACGGCACGCTGTGATAGTGACCGACTGTGATTGTGTGTCTGTGCTCCTTTCTTTCTTTATCTCTACTTTGCTGTCACTTAGGCCTCATTCACACAGCCGTCAAACGCTCCGTCACGTCACCGTCACGGCATCCGTTTTCGTCAGGGAAGAGGGTTTCCGAGTCGTTTTCCCCTCAAAAACGGCTCGCCGGCGACGCAGAGCGGTGCTCTACGTTTCCGTTGCCAGCACGGTGACGGATCCCCGCCCCTCAAATATCGACCAATGAGAAATTAACAAGCCGACGCTAAATACAGCCATATTACAAAGCTGAAGCTGGCAACAGCAGCGGCGGCTGGTTTGTTTACATGCGTGCCAGCATTGGCTCCACGTGCGGCACGTCCAAAACTCAGCTGTGCGTTTCGGTGGTGCTCAAATGTGCGACATGGACCACGCCGATGGCCGAACTTGCGATTCCTGCACATTTTTCGCCCCCACGTACTTGTTCGTCGCCGAGCTTTGCGCCCTTGTTGCGGTCTCCGCTTGCAAATCAAGAACAGCAGCAGAAAACCGCTCGGCATTGCGAAAGTCGCCTATTCGTACACTGCTCCGTCGCGCCTGCTGTGCATTTTTTTTTTTTTTTGACGTCACGTTGACGTGACGGAGCGTTTGACGGCTGTGTGAATGAGGCCTTAACCTCCCCCTCCGCTCTCTTCCCAGCGTAGGGTAGCAAACTGGATCTTCCCATCTGGGTAACCTCCTTGCCTTTACTCTTCTGTCTCTCTCTATTTAGATGGTGAAATTCAACCCAGAACTTCCAGGATTTGTCCTTCTTTTCGACAAAGACAACGGGTGATGCTCGCGGACAGCAGGAGGGCTTGATGATGTCTTTGGAAAGCATTTTATCCACCTCTGTATCACCTGGCGTTCAGCTCTTGAAACGCAATAAGGCCGTCTGGGGATAGAAGGAGCGTTGCTGGTGTGTACCGAATGGGTGACAACGTTGGTTTGACCTAGTGGACAATTGCCGAAATCAAATAGATCGTGGTAGGACACCAAGGCGTGGTGGTGTGCGTCGGCGTAAGAAGGACGCAGGTCTGGAGCTATCGTTTTGACTAACTGGTCTTGACCAGAACTGGGTGGTGCCAAAGATTCAGCAGAGTCAGACGGTAGATCAGGTGTTAACGAGAAACCGCGAAGTCATTCAATGGGTACAGCTCAGCTACGGTTACACCTTAGGCAAGAACCTGCCTAGACGACGCGAAGTTCAGGAGGGGGAGCCGCGCACGATTGCAGATAACCGTGACAACAGCGCTGGGAAATGCTACTTGTCGTGTGAGAACGTCATAGAGCGGAGATACTACGTATTGGCCATTGCCCAGAAGCGCGGAAGGAGAGATGGGGATGTAGGCCTCAGCATCAACACAGCACTCCTATTAATCACAGCACCCACACTGTCGTCGTGATGCCATCGTCTTCATAACATCATCGTCATGCGTGAGATGAGCATAATTCAGCGGCAGGCGTTTATGTTTAGTGAGAGAGAATGCGGCTTACATGATAATATGCTACATACTTGCAAATTTTATTAACTACGCTAGTTATAAAACAACGTCATCTAGCGCCATGGAATAGAATTCAACATTGTTTTGACAATCCTTCGCCGCGAACCTTAGAGATCAAAGACAGCTGGAGCACTATGCATCCTGTCTGTTGCGATACAAGATTGACTGGTGCAGAGGTTACGTTTTAGCTGCTCACAACGTCTGAGGCGAACATGGATGTGACGTGCCTCTTCGAACAGTTCCTGAATTTTTCTAGTCGTCTAGAATATCTCACCATCTTACCCTGCTAGACATCGGCGAGACTTCAGCCAGCCTTAGTGAGTGTCTCTTAGTGGTCGTACTCACGTCACGTCGCAGGGTCTTGGTGTGAAGATTGCTAGATTCGCAGGACACGCACCCGCGAAGGCTGTTCACATTGCCCTGTAGAGACGTTGCAGTGGGCCCTATGCGCTGCTCTTGAGATTTAGGGACCTGCACCAGTTCTCCTGCGACACCATGTGTTTTCGCTACCATCGGTTCAGCCATTCCTTTTCAGCATTGCAGTTGGTCGTTGTAGAACTCGAGCAGCTGTTGCAGTTTCTTCTCAGCTGAGCCATGCGATGGCCTGTGACGTCGGTTCCTGTAGTCGAAGCTGCAGCTACAAATGTATTCGCTGGCTTTTGAAGCTCGAAGAGCCATTTAACGATGTCCGATTACCAGGCTCTTAGTAGAATCATCCGCAGCATGGAAAAGTAATTTGCTGGACCTGTGCCCAAAGCACCGGAGCTTTGCTTTAAAGATCTTGGAGTTCGCGAATCTTCAACGACGAATTTGACGATGAAATCAGGATTTTCAGATTCCAATAGCGTTTGTGGATGGTCTTGTACTATGATGCTTTCGTTACCAAATTGGTAATTCAGCATGTAAACTGCGCCCTTGGAACACTCTTTAGAAGTCTGGAATCATAAAATGAATGATGCATATGCTCCGGAAACGAGCGTGTTTGAGTCTTTAAATTTATCCGTGATATTGAACTTAGGATTACGCACCGTTGTCAAAATTGCGTTCCGAAACGTAGCCAATTTTTGCAGATTCCATCAAATTTAATTAGTTCTAGTTGAGGCACCTTGGCTTTCACACATCCTGATGGCTGGCTACTTGTGGAATTTGAGACTTGAGAGGGTCGACCATTCCCAAGCTCGCACCACAGCTTGGCTATCGTTGACACAACCTTTCCACCATATTTTGCGACCTCTGAAGTCTCAATCTCGAGCAAGTTGTCTGGCAACTCCTCAATTATCCTATCATAGAGTTTCGGGATCTGTTCGTGGTGCACCTAGATTCGAATTTCTGGGACGTTCCCCTCGGTTCTCGAGACTTCTCGTCTTCACAAGGGGCCTTCCGCTTCTGTTACGATGGCATCCATTTGCGAGCAGAGGATTTGGTGTCACCTGAGTAGCCATTGTGGTGGCGTGGAGCAGAGGTAGAACACCCGGACTCTAATGTGAAGGTCATAAGTTCGAATCCTCCTCCAATCCACTAGTGCAATACATTTTCAGGCATGGAGTGGCGCCTGACACAGGTAAAAAATATCGCCGAGAGCTAGTGGGACTATACTAGTCCAGGTGCAGCCAAATTAGGGAGACCCACTAAACTTCAACAAAGTCACTCCCTCACCAGAACAGGAGTTGTCCTCCCTGGTGCAGTATTCGGCCCCTACCTCCCTCATGACTCTGATCACAGGGAGAGGCCTTCGTCCTGCAGTAGATACAAATATAGGCTGATGATGATGATGATGTGTAGCCATTGCATCTATCAGCCGCAAGCCAGGAACTCTTTCTTAAGCTGAAGGCCTCGCGGAGCAATTCCGCGCGTAGATGAGGTTGAGGTCGTTGCGGGGATTCCGGATTTCGGCAACATGTGGTGGACCTCAGAGTCCGCCGGCTACCGTGCTGTCTTCAAGGGCAAAAGTAACCGCACAGTGGAACGGCACAGAACACATTTATTGAACCGGCGAACCACTGCTGCAATAGCATGATCTAGCAGCTTGTGAGGAGTTAATGACATGACGATGAGTTGCCGTCTGCTAAAGGCGGGAGAAAGAAGCTCCAACACTATCGATGCTATAGTTAGCTCGCATACACCAGGAACGACGTCAGTTGGCAGGAAGTCTTCAAAGGCTCGAAATAATTTTCATGCATTATCAAGTTTTGGAAGGCTCTTCACGCCCTGCCTCGGTGCCCCCCTCCTTTATCACCGTAAATTGTAACTCTGGTGACAAAATATTGGCTTTAAATTCGTTCATGACCGATTGTAGCAACAGTTTACGTTGGCAAAATTTGTGTAAAATTAGTAGTATACAAAATAAAGAAATCGTGGCAACACTGCAGCATTTGTAAATCTCAGGTTAGCCTGTTAGTATACCCTCAAATAGCATGTTAACCGATGTTGCGGACATTTTGTTCTGCCCGGTTATGACGTTAGCTATAGAACAAGGTAGCCATTTTTATAAGCAATCAGCCAGCACTGCCAGATCATGGAAGACATACCCAGGAGCCGTGCTAGATCTCCGCATTTGGAGTTCGCTCAGATTTGAAATGCGCAAATTTCCACCGAGATGATCCTGCTCTGTAGTTGAATAATTTGATTCGAGGCTTCACGTGGTGTAAGATTTGTTTGAAGTCATTCGGTCTGCAGCTAGGTCACTCAGTTTGGAAGGCCGGTTAGTCATTCAGTGAACGAATTAGCCAATCACTCAGCTGATAATTGTTATAACCAATATGATTCTTATGGCTTTTCTCGAGTTAAATTATGTATGTTCCACGCGACACATAACGGCAACAGCCGGTTGTTCACTCATGCCGAAGATAAATTACGTAATTTAACCTTGTGATTTAATTTAACCTCTTTCTTTTCATTGTGGACCATCTTTTAACGAGGAGATTTGTTTATTTTTGTAGAAATAAAGAAATATTCCATATAATTGAAAACCAATGAAAAAGCTTTGTGAAATGTACTCGAGTTACATGAGAACCATGCTTTCAAAGAAAATTCCAAAGCTATATCTCTATACAGGATTGATACCTTGAATTTATCTCGGGATGAGCTACTTCGCTGATTGCGCAGCTTATCTCCGGACGAACTATTTCGCTGATTGCATGACTATATGAAATGATGCGCAACATTTTAATGAAACTAGTTGGGCAGGTACTAAGAGCCCGAAACAAGACGAGCAAGCGTACGCAGAAACATACACAAACGAAGACTGAGGGCTCGCGATAGGAAAACACCGTGAAATACTTTAATAACTATGAAATATTCTTCAGTTAATTACCATAAAAAAGGAGAGAGTACATATACATTTTCAACGACCCTTCACAGAAAATTCGTGGAGTTCCAGTTCTGATTCGATAGAATATTTCTAACATGCCGCGTTACCCTTCGAGTTTCCAGACCAATATATTCCGATAAAATACACATAGCTTGTTACAGAAGTAGTGTCAGCAGCGTCAAAAAAAGTCACACACCAGCTGTAGCAAAATGATAAGTATGAGGACTCTCGTCACCAAAAAAAAAAAAAATAAGAAGAAAAAAAAAGCGCGTCAATCTTAACGTAGACATTGAATAATGACTTTCTTAAAAAGAATCAAAATGTCTCATTAGATTCAAACGCATACTGTCGTCAGCAACCTTGTCTGGAGTTCTCAAGTGGCATAGTTAGGGCCACACGGCTGATGTAAAATGTTAACGCCGTCTTCAAAGATGGTTAAGATTGGAGCATGCGCAGCCACGCTGTTTGAACTGCCGTCACCGTTGTCGCTTTGCCGATCCCCGGGACCTTCCGCAGCTGCAATAAACTGATCTCTGGCGAAAACACCGCAGGGCTGTGGAACAAAAGTGACAATGCATCTCTGCGTGCGCGGCCAAGTCTGCCCTAGCGACCAGCATCTGACCTGTCAAGCGCGGACACGCCATTCTGCTGCACGGATTCTGCTGCCATTTCTTAATGGGCCTGGTGCAGGCTTTCGAGAACACCAGCTTGGCAGGCTGTCTTGAAAGTCACGACCGTGGGCCAGCAAGACGAAACTTGCTGGCTTTACACGGAACCTTGAAATTAATAAGTTTAGAACACACAGCATAGCATATAAAGCAGGAATTAGGTTCGCCCTTTAGTCCTTTTTTGCGTGTGGTTTCTAACTTTCCCAGGTTACTTGGATTAGCTACCGACACAGAAACGAACCAACCTTTCTTTGCGGAGTAGGCTTGTGGCTTGCCTCTCTAGTTAGAAGCCAATGCCCACCTCACGCCTATCGTTATCCCGGTCCTTTACAAATATTAGACTCGGCTAAGCATTTAATTCGCCCGAGACACCAGATAGCGATGCCCCAACAAGGTAATTCGCCTATAAATGTTTAAAAAGTATCATGTGCAAAGCCGCTTGCTGTGCACGTGCACAGAGGCACAAAACGTTTCGAGCGAGCAGCACGTCGAGTCTTGACATTTTGTAATTTGCTACCTCGTCTTCGATGCATCATCGTCAGCACCTTATTAAGAAGTTCTAGCATTGCAACCGCTACGTCACAGGCGTTATAGGCATTGCAGAGAGAAGTTAATGATGTCCTTCCTTATATATATATATATATATATATATATATATATATATATATATATATATATAATTTATGACGTCATAGTTCATCGGAAACCCGCTAGGTGGAGAGAAGTAATTAAAGGAAAAATGAGACATCAACCCAATCGTAGCAATTGCTACAAAGGAAACCCGTATAGTTCCTCGAAAGAATAGCCTCGTAGCTGAAGAAAAATTCGTCCTGGTCCGGGACTCGAACCCGGGACCACCGCCTTTCCGGTGCTGCCGCTCTACCATCTGAGCTAACGAGGCGGCTTGCACATGGCAGGGCGAAGTTGAATTCATCAACAACTCGAAGCAAAGCACCCACCCTTTGTAGCAATTGCCCCGATTGGATGGATGTCTCATTTTCCCGCGCATATATATATATATATATATATATATATATATATATAAGCATAAGAAATAAATGGGTGATGGTGCGAAGTATTTAGTTCCAACCCTTTGGCAGGTATGCCTTCATTAGGAATACAGGACGACAACGTCGAAAGCATCGGCGGCACCGCTACCAACAACGGCGTCATTACGTCCACGCCACGTAGCTTTCTAATGGAAGATTCGCCTCTTTCCAGGCCGCACATCATACGGGGCCAGCTAGAAACAATGTTGCTTTAGTGTCCGCATCGGTTGGGCCCACAGTTGCCTCCACAGCGTCAGCGTTGGCTTTGCTGCGGTTTCAGGCATCCTGTATGCGCCCGTTATTGCCGATGAATGCCATTTCTTGGCTAAGCAAGGCGGTACAATGACAATCCTAAGCCTGCATTGCCGTTATAGAGTGCCACCACGGGCTGTGCTTCTTTAAATAGTGGCCCACAACGTCCGTTCAATTTTATAGGCACTGCTACGTTGTCTCTCAGTTCTAATAAAACCTTCAATATCGGCCTGCAAAATCAATGAGATGTTTATATTGGTTTTCACATAGCGTACGCTGGAAATTACAAGGTTTCTATGTAAAAATGGACCACTCTAGATTTTATTTGAAGTGTTTGCCAATAACGGAAACTCCAGACTGATCGCTTGCCATTCCATTGCTGCTCTTTTGTTATTTTTGGTAAGCCACTATTTAAAGAAGCACAGCCCGTGGTGGCAGTCTAACGGCAATGCAGGCCCAGGATTGTCACTGTACCGCCTTGCTTAGCCATGAAAGGGCATTCATCGGCTGCGAGTTAAATTCCTAGTACATTGGAGGTCATCTTGAAAGGCGATGCCCTTTATTCTTCCGTCTAAAGAGCCTATCACACCGCATGGAATCGGCGCCCAATTAATTATTATCGCAGATGCCTCTCATGAGGCCTCTGTATGCCTGTATATATATATATATATATATATATATATATATATATATATATATATATATATATATATATATTCACAGGTGTATATATGTATATACACAAACACACATATATAGAAAAATCAGAAGCACAACTTCGCGGTTATCTTAGGCTTATTTACCCAACAGTTTCGGTCGATCTTTCTCTACCTCAAGATATAAAAAGACTGTTGCGAGAATTTTCTGTATCCCTTGAAAAAGGTCCGTCCACCGACCGAAACTGTTGGGTACATTAACCTAAGATAACCGCGAAGTTGTGCTTCTGATTTTTCTACATACGCTTGGACCATTGAAAAATCCAGTTACTACTATATATATATATATATATATATATATATATATATATATATATATATATATATAATTTTTGCATACTAAGTAATCTCTAAAGGCCAAATGAAGCGGTATACGTAATTGTTTCCCACAGAAAGAAGCGAGAAAGAAAGAGGTGCCATGCTGAAAGCAGGAAGTGTGGCCTTTAATTAAAACGGCTTTAAGTATGCACGCGTCACACCAACTTCAACCAGAGAAACGCCAGTGGCATGATCCACGAAGGCCTGCCTTCTCCTTCGTGTGTTGTAGAGTCGGCGGATACACGCCGGCCATTCCTCATTGTCTACCCGACGACTTTATTTGGAATGCCTTTCGATATGGCCAACTTGAACAAGAACCCTGCGACCTCTTTCTGTGTTACGCTATGCACCACGTTAATTCTTGCCACGAGGTTTCTTACAAACGGCCGATACTCTTTTGTTTGTATTCATTGTGTAAATCGGCCTTGTATTACTGATGCCGTAATACCTTGTGCATACAATTTTTCTCGCTCTACCATTCTCGTTGGATAAGCAGTACAGAACATATTTTTTCATCAATTGGAGTTTTTATAGAATTGCGTTGATTATATTAACGTTTAGGCTCTAATATTTAAATAGAACACCGCCAGTACCATTGCTGGATTGGCAGCAGAAGCTACTGCAAAGAAATCCTGTATGTGTTGTTTCTTAGTATTCCCGGCACATGTTATGTGCATGCGCTGGTTGTGAAAACTCACACAAAAATTCCGAGTTACATTTTTATAGAAAAAGTTAAGTTACTTTTTATTTATAGTACTATACAACTATCTCTATCTAGATACTGTAAGAAATGAACGTTAACAGCATGTTCGAGGGGGCTGGTTGGTTCATCATTAAAAAAAAATACAGAAACCAGCGCGACACGCTGCAGGACGAGTGGGCTCTGTCCTGTGCTCTTCACTCGTCTTGTGTCGCGCTGTTTCTGTAGCTTTCCACTGGAAGAAATTTTGCGTGTAGCAGTGCTGTCGTCAATAGCTTTCAATAGTCTCTTTCAACACCATTGAAACATGAGCCAAACGAACACACGAATTGATTCCTGCTTCCGAATTTTCTTTCAGCGCATCACGCATCAGATGCGGTAGCCATACGCACTTATATCTTGTGAAAAGTTTTCTTACTTTTCTATTGAAAAAAGCTGCAGTGCCTAGGCGGAGGTAACTAGACATGCCAACACGCAGCATGTACACCACCCGCACGAGTAAGACTACGAAGTGACGTTATAGTTCCAAGAGTGCGTTTTTCTACCACTGCCTTTCCCCCTCTCCTAACCTCACTATATCGAAGGTATGCGCTGTGGTTTATGCGCGAAGCCGACCCTGCGCTGCTACTTAGCACCGAATAGTTGCAGAACGAAGCGTGCTCCTTCGGGCTCTCTTGCTGCTCCCAATGCGGCCTCGCCCACCCCCAAAAAGTGCGGGGTGGCACTTGGTCACTCGAAGGAGGAGGGGACTGTAGGACTTTCCTTCCCGTTCACTTTTTACGTCTAGACAGAGTGCCTGTGAGCGTCGTGTAGGCCGTCGCTGGCCGCTACGCATGCAGCCATGTGTTGCTTGCTAAACACCCATCCACTAGCCCAGCAGCGTCTTCAGTAACCCGCTTGAGCTGCACAATTGCAAGCTCATCGGCGCATTACTACCGGGTGCGGCATAAATAACTATCTGAACGCCACAAAATACCTATATCAGAAGACTGTGTTTACAGCAAAATGAGCATGTGTCGAAAGAAACCTAAATACTAGTAGTAGTAGTAGTAGAAGAAAACTTTATTGTTTTGTAATGAAGTCCCAGAGACATAACTATCGCAGAAGCAAGCGAACTTATTTTAATTTTATTTTGAAATATATCGTTCCCGAATGAGCCTACTGATTATTATTCGTATTCGTTTTCTACAGGCATATTGTACGGACGCTTACTGCCACGGTGGCTATAACGCGACGAGTTTTTTTCCACGTAGATGGTGCTGCACCACTTCGTCAGCTGAAAGGCTAGTCTATGTGGAAACACTCGCAGCTCAGAACGGCCCGACTGGGACACGCAAGAAGGCAGAACTTGGATTATCATAATTTCTTATGCAGGAAGTACATTTGGCGAGCTGGTCAGTGGTCTGAAGTTTCGGCATTACTAGATATACGTCTGTTCTGTAACTTGCGTACTTAGTATGAAATAAGACTTATAGAGTGACTCCAACCTGATAAGGGAATTTTATAGCCCGAGGTTTCGGAGCCAGTTCGGCTCCTTCTTCAGCTGGGTATTCTTCGGAGGTGGCGGTGCGCAGCTTTTAAAAGATGCATCGTAAGAAATGAGGAGGGGGGAGAGAGCAGAAGGTGGGGAGACACTTGACAGGGCACCTGTTCTTAGATTGAAAAGGCGAAAGTTTGGGGTGGCTGCGGCGTTGCTGTTCGGCTGGGATGACCGATGCTGGGGGCGCTTTACCCGCAGGGATGCCGTTGAAGGGGGGCGGGAGGGGGGGAGGGGAGCGAGATGTTTTGGTGTTGAACTAGAGCGGGGGGTGACCTAGAGCGGGAGGTCACCAACGCCAAAACATCTTGCTCACTAACCCTGGGAGTGTTAGCCAGCGCCACCATTTACAAACCTTGGCGGTGGTGGCTAACACTCCCAGGGTTAGTTGTAGCAGTAAACAAATACATTAATCAAAAGTGGGGCCCTCGGTTCCCTTCCTTCTCGCTTATTTGGTTGGAGTCACTCTTAATCAATTTTCCCAACCAGACAGGTAATTAATGCTGCCGAAATGTTTAGCTTTTAGTAAGAAAAAAGCACACCCTTTGATTGCTATCTCTGTTCTGAAAGCTTATGTTTGACAACGACTAAGCACCAGTGCTCAATAGCACTTCCGAGAAGTTTACCGATGAAGGGAAATCATAAATCGCCATAATTGGCTTGTTAGATCATCGAGATAAATCTCAAAATTATGTGGAGCATGGTATTCTGCTGAACTTGTGTGCTTATCCGCACATGTTTTTCAATGCAGGAAACTTCTTCGAATTATCTGGGCTATGCAGTTCAACTGCAATACATCCTGCATGGGAGGAATAGCTGGAGGGACTTTGTTATCATGTGGCAATAGGTATGTGTATTTAGCTTCTCACTTTTCTGGCTCGAGTGTACTTGCTGCACTGCTGGCAGTATTCGGATAACATAGGTATATGTATTGTGTGCAGATGCTGTCTGTGAGAAGCAGGGAGTCATCGGGTAATGGCATTGTCAACATGTATATCGCACTTAGCCAATACATCCACGTCAGCGTGTAATACTGGGCCCGAAATAAGGCCCAAAAGGAAGCTCTTCCAGCCAGCCCTCCGAGCTTGCTAGCTGTCGCGTCCGCCTTCCCTGTGATTTAATGTTGTTGAATTTATTGAAATTCATCACTTGCTTGTTGAATGCATTTCTTTGCTGCGCCGGTGACAAATAGGGTGAAATACGTTACTGGATCGAATATACTAAACTCGATGATAACATTGCACGATAGATATGGCGGATGCTAGTTTCCACCGAAGGACGTAGTAGAGTGTATTAGATATACAGGAATATTCGAGCTTTACTAGTCGGCTGCTTGCAACACCGCGCACATGTACGATATGTGCCGCCTTCTGCAGCGTACTTTTACTCACATGCAGCACGGACGACCTTCTGTTGGGCGGTGCTGTGCATGATACTAGACACATTTGCGTGCCACAATCAGCACGGCACCCATAACGACATCCCTAATGAAATAGGCCACTACTGCGTGGCTGTACTAACAATTCTTTATTTTGCATTATCTATGACATTAGAAGTCTTAGAAAACTTCACCTAGTTTGCGGTATGTCTGTATGGTTGCCCTCGGCTAACCACTTTCCCGCAAATTTGGGTAACTGGGTACTCCAAAGTATAGAGCCTCGGAATGCAGTGCTGAGGGAACTACGTGTTCAGAACAAGCCTTCGTATCAACTGCGCATGCACTGCTCTTCAATGAACTTAGGTGATGTCAACTTGCGTCATTGGGCATGTACCACCAGGCATGCGCGGCATTTAATTTAACCTCCCTAAGGCCAACTTTGTTCACTGGCTAAATGCTGCTCTTCAGTGAACCTCTGACGCAATAAATTCCCTACCGTGTCACATTCGTGCTCATTTAAACAGACACATGTCATCTCGTCTAACCCTCCAGGTCCTGTTGGAACTCATTTTAACAGCGGAGCTGCTTAAGCCGTGTGTAATGTGTCGACCGCGAACAGAAAATGTGGGCCGATCCTTCCGCCAGTGCAGTAAGGGTCCAAGTGCAGTGGCATATACCCCTGTGAACTAGCAATGCTGAGCCTGGATAAGTCTAGTTAAGCATGGTTGGGACTGCTTAAGCTTACTCATTCATCGATAGCCAATTGATAGCTAAGCAATAGCTAAACGATAATGGATCAATAAACAATAAATTCCGGAAAATGATGGGGATGACTTAGTAGTGCTTAGCCTAGCCCAGATACTTGGCCAGTACCTCGCAATAGCCAATCGATAGCTAATCGATAATCGATCATTAATCAATAAATTCCGGAAATTGCTAGGGATGACCTGGTAGTACTTAGCCTAGATCAAATACTTGGCCAATACCTTTTGATAACCAATCGATAACCAACCAATATCTAATCGATTATCACTCAATAATGTATAAATTCCGGAAAATGCTGGGATGACTTGGCAGTGTTTAGCCTAGCCCAATTACGTGGCCAATATCTTGCGATAGCCAATCGATAGCCAATAAATAGCTAATCAATAATCGATCAATAATCAATAAATTCTGGGAAATGCTCGGGATGACTTGGTAGTGCTTAGCCTAGCCCAAAAGCCAGGCTACCCAGGTGTGCATCAGCTCCACTGTCTCTTTAGCATTGAGCCTCCAGTGCAAGCTACGCACATTTCTTGGCCATCAGCAAATAGAAGACAAATGTGCAGGCTCATTCGCCAGCCCACGCCGACATACCGAGCTCCCCACTCAACCAAAACATGTGCTAGTGGGGGAGCGAATAATGGGCAGCACAATTTATTCCATTGACAGCCCATAAACGGTACTCACATGTGTTTAAATGCTTTTTAATGTATTGGCAGTTTACTTTTTTGTGTGGGCACAACAGCATCGACGTTCGTCACCCAAACAACTTTGCTGCCAAGAATATTTTCCACGAACCCGATGAAAGAACGCGGACCAGTTGCACCGAAGTCATGCGGGGGCACGCACAGTTTTTAGTTGGTGGCCGTGCCTCTTGCTGGGCCCCCTGTGGACGTGTACAAGAATAGGTAATAAGACTGAGAACCCCAAAAGAGTCAACGTCATCATCCCGCTGGCCCGGTTGAAACTCTAGAAGCCCGTCCAGGCCCACCACATAAGGCACTGGTAGCCTGGTAATTGGGAGGAAATAAAAGAATAGAGGAAGTACGTTCAAACAATCCGTCAATCCACCAGACAATCAATCAACCAAATTATTTTAGACAAGTTATTCAAATTTTAAAGTTGTGACTGTGCCAAGAAAGTCACTCCAAAAAAAAAAAAAATCGTATATTGCTTACGGTGTTATACAGTATTGTGCAGCCTTAGACAAAACATTCTTAAGTAAACACCAGGTACAAGGAAAATACGCACAAAAAATGTTGATACGATAAAGGATTCGGTCATTTAGAACTAAATCACAAAAATAATGCCACAGGATATAATGAGACATGAATAGGTTCTTATATAGTCAACTAATCAAGCATTGGTGTAAAATATATCGTAATATAGTGGAACCATATTTATGCATCGAAGTAAAGCAAACACGTTCCTTTAACGAGATTTGTACTACGTTCATATGGGAGCCTAGCTTTACCATGGGAAAATGTGGTCATTTTGTGCTATAGCCTTTTTTGTTGAAGCGAGAAAACGTAGCTTTCGAAACATTAAGCGCCAACAGTGACAGCACACTAAGAAGGAACAAAGACAGGACAAGGCGCTTGTCTTGTCTTTGAGACAGGAAGAGAGGAAGGAAGCGCGAACAAAGACAGGAAGCGCCTTGTCCTGTCTTTGTTCCTTCTTAGTGTGCTGTCACTGTTGGCGCTTCATGTTTTAAAAGCTATGCACCAACTAGCCCCACAACGTGTTTTACTGGAGAAAACGTACCCAAACCTCACTAAGGCCAATAATATCCCAAGCACTACCTAATAATTCTTCAAATAGCCCTGCAAAGCTAGCCTCACTCGATAGGGTGAGCGTGTTGAACGTTGCCAGGTTCAGTTTCCATTGGCGGCCTGTCCGGACCCAGAGATCCTTAGCACCCTCTGCCGCGCAGCAGGTCTGACCGCCACCTTGGTCAGGTGCTCCACAGCCGCTGGGGACTGAGGGCCATGATAAATTGTAGGAGTCATTAGGGAGGTAGCGGCCGAATACTGCACCAAGGAGGCCAATTCCTGTTATGGTGAGGGAGTGACTTTGTTGAGGCTTAGTGGGCCTTCCTAATTTGCTTGCACCTTGACTAATATAGTCACACTAGCTCTCGGCGATTTCTCCTTTTGCTGGTGTTAGGCGCCACTCCATGCCAGAATATGTAGTGGACTGGAGGAGGATTCGGACTTACAACCTTCAGACTACTATACTATAAAAAACGAAAAAAAGCATTACACGTCTAGGTATACAACATCATAATCCTCCAACATAACTGCAGGATGACCCTAAATAATTGATAATTGAAATGTCATTTGTTCGTGCTCTACATCCGTTATTAACGCACGCAATAGCGCCACTGAGAGCCTCGTTGACTTCACGGATGTGCTATCAAACTCGCTCTGACTTTGCGGTCAAAACTCTTGCGGACTCAAGCATTAAAGAAAAAAAGAACAATTGTGCAAATTACGCGTTCAAGACTACAAGAAGATTCGCGCTTATTTATAATTACTTCCACGCTAGAAATGAAACTCAAATGCTGCCGTCTTCTAAATACACGTGCGAGACACGCACAGCCTTAGACATACCCTTGCATAATACGTCGAAGAGAACTGAAATCTTTAGAGTATACAATTAGTAAAAACGATCCGCACAGCCCGTCTCTAAGCCGCGGTAATCTCTACGTGCGTGCGGGAACAACCATCCGGCGATTTCTAAAATCAGCTGAAGTAGACTGCAGAATAACCAGAATCTAACCTGATATAGGGTTATTTTCAGAACTCGCAATATTCGAAAAGAAAGTCTTAGTTTAACGGAAACTCACGCGAACTATCTACATATCTCTGCGAATAAAAACCACCGACGCTATCCTTGCTCGAGCGTTCAACTGTCACGTTTTCCTGAAAGCAAACATCAAATTAACTCGAAAATTTATCTGCCTCTACCTCGACCAGAAGAGACCAACACTGCCCTCTGCCTAACTGAACGTTCCTAAAACTCAAAGTTGATCCAATGTATCCTAGGAGAATTGAATAATATTCAATGCAACTTACCAAACGTGCCTCGAAAGAAAATCACTTCTCAAGCAAAATCAAGCAAAACATGACTTGTCGCAAAGTCGCGCAGAAGCGTCGCTCATCAACGTAGCAACGTAGTCAGCGTAGCACTTAAGAATTAAAGAAGTGCACCAAAACTTATTACCGCATAAAATGCCTACTTTCAAATTGCGTAGATACAATGGGCCCTTCATGCAAAATTTTACATGTGAAATTCGAGAAGTTGCGTGAGGAAGCGCTAGCCAAAATAGGAATTCATTGCACGGAAAGAAAAAAAAAATACTGCCGCGTGTGCTTTCGGGAAATCATGCACTATTTCCAATGCCGTGGTGCTACGACACTTGAATATTTCGATCGTCAGCACCACCAAATTCTTCAGAAATGCAGGTCTCAGACCACCACAGTTCACCGAGAATAAAAGCCGCTATGCCACACCAGCACTATACTGCACGGCTTTTCGCTAAGAAACACCAACCCATTACTGATACATCACACAACGAGCGTTGAACAACGCGTGGTCTGCGTGGGCCAGAGATCTCATAATGCTATGGAATGATCTTTTTATTACGAGCGGTTGAGTACTAGTGACGGAATTATAATGAGGAGTGCCTTCATCATTGGGCTCCTACTCGAATGACACGGGAGAGTCTCTAATCGTGTCCTGCATTTATCCCAATCTCTGGATTACTGAAGCTCTGTTCGCTATATGACACCTTGTACGTTCCCGAACACTAATCTATCTCTTTAGCTTGATTTAATATTTGCTTTAGCGTCCCTTTAAAGCTCACAACAGAGCACCAATTGCTTGTTGCCACAAAAGGTAAGCGAGGTGGTTACCACAGAAATCCGGCGGCAAAACATGGCTGCTGGCTCTGCGTGCCCGATGCTCTGGGCCGCCGTGTGAAAGACGGCGCACGCCAGCCTCTCAAGCTGCTCCATGTTCAGTAAAGTGGGGTCTGCAAAAGGGGAAAGGAAAACCGTAGTCACATATTGAAAACACTGCAAGCTTCTTCATTCGTGCAAGGCACCGCGTTTAATTCTTTTCCCCACAGCTATCATCGAGCGGAATTCTCTCTGAAATGTCGCGGTATCATCGATATGTCAGTCGACGCATTCGTACACGGCATTGGTGGTGGTTTCACAACTCGATAGAAAATGCGATTACGAAGTATATATGGGCGCAGCAATCGACGCTTCTCCTGGTCTTGGGTGCTTTTCTGCTCCTGTCATTGTTTTATCCTTTTCATGTCTTTTTTTCCTTCGTTTTTGGCGTTTTAGTACTGTTAATATTGCTTTCTTTGCTTTGATGTCTTTGCTATTCTGACACATTCATTGTTGTCGTACTATAGGCGACAATATCAGCTGCCGTCGCTGAGTGTAGGCGAAATATTCGCAGGCTGTGCTTGGTACCACCAATGTGAAGATATCACAGATATGGATTCAAACCGCTTAAACTAAAATAATGTTTTGTCATTGAAATAGTTTTTTCAACCACCCGATAATTCGAAAATTTTTATGGCCGCTTCTGTGTCAGAAAAATCCGCTGCCAACTGTATATACACATGCATGAAAGGTCGAATGTCAGTATGAAGAAATTTATATAAAACGAAGTAAACTACCGATTTTACTGACTTGGTTATATTGAGACCTAACTGTAATTTGTACACCTCAAGGTACAGTCATGATAACTAGTGCAAAGCATGACGGTTTTCAAAGACAGTGTTACTTGCATGAGTACCTTGCACCTGAGGTAACCAAAACGCAGCTAGGTAATATTCAGGGTTGCCCAAGATAAAATGAACCAAATGCAAGGGAACGAGGATAATTTGACCCATTTTCTTCATAGATACAGCGAACTAAGTGCACTAAGTTACCTCTATCTTCCAGCCCTTTGTAGAGCAACGGAAACGAGATGAGCGACATTTCGTGTATTGATATGGCTATACAGTTCCCTTGTTTTTCACTTGTTTTGGGTTTGGTTTATCTTGGGCCACCCTGTACAAAACTCAAGATTCATGTAGTCAAGTGTCTCAAAAAATGCCCAATTTGGTGTAATGTAGCCAAACACGATACCAAGTTAAGGACCGTCCAATAACAGGCATAACAGCGAAAATGGCAGGCCGACAGACGAGAAATGACGGGCATAACGCTACGTAAGAGACGGGAAGAAAGTAGTGGAGATTAGAGTGCTAACGGGGGCAAAGAATATTATAGCTAAGATTAGAAGGAAGAAATGAAGCTAAGGCAGGTCATGAGATGCATAGGGCGGATAACCGATGGCAAACGATAAGTGCCAAGGGAAGGAAAGCACAGTCGAGGACAACAGAGAACTAGGTGGTGTGGTGAGTTCACGAAATTTGCAGGCATAGGCTAACATCAGCTAGCACATGACAAGGGTAATCAAAGACCAGTAAGAGAGTCCTTCATCCTGCAATGGAAATGGATTAAGCTGATGACCAGCCAAACTTTGACAATGCCGCTCACCACGATTCACTCACCGCTCACTGCCTGCTTGACCAGGCTGTCGTACATAACATGTCTGTCCTCGCCCTGCTCATAATCACTGTGCGACTGTGGGCCATCGCCAGCACGCTCCGCTTCATCACGTATTGACGACGGAGTCTGTGGAGATACCACAACATCCGGAACCTCAGAAAGGTCAAGCCATTGATCCACGTTACGGGTACGCAAATATAGGCTTCCTGTAGCCTTTCAGATGTTGCAAACTATTCACATGCCTAACTTTTACCACCCAATTGGCCCTTCAAAAAGCGGCCGAGTTCTCCGGAACGTCCGGATACGTTTGTAAACATTGAATATAGTAGAAGATAACTGCAGTAATACATGTTGCGTGTTCTTGCAATTTCCTGGCAGAAAAAGCCCAAGCGCATGAAAATGAAATGCTATTCGTTATGGCACCGTGAAGTCGTGGGTGGAGTGGTTTGGATGTGTAATTGAGGAACTTCGGGCTGGATTCTAGCTGCTCATAAGCAATGCACGGCCGGTAATCATTGTTACGTTCCTATTTGTAACCTTTTCTCATCTCTCTTCGGCGACTTTGCAGATCAGGAACGGTGGGGCCGTTGTTTTGAAGGGTTGTGCATCGTTTATCTACCACTGGGTTGAAGCTCGCGAGCACACGGCTTTATTACCTTTTGCGCTCTGCTAATAAGTGTTGCTTTACTTCCGATTGCTCTGTTTTCGTGTGGCTGCTGACGCCTGAACGTAACTGTCAGCAGCACCATTGACACTGGCACTTCAGCCCCATTGATTGATTAAGTTAAACAGACCAAAGCAACATTGCTCTGTAGAAGGCGCCGTATTGAATATGAACAAACGTATTATGACACTCACTGCCACTGCTTAGCACGTGGAGTGCATCAATTGAGCTACAACTATAGTCATGATTTAAGTCTCCGTGAAGTAAGTGTAAAGCATATTTAACTACCCCACCAAGTGTATGCGTAAGCAGTCGTAATCGTTGCTCCACAGGTGAGGCACCACACACGTCTTCAAGAATACTGTAGATATTTATATTACAATTTTTATAATGGAAATAATTTGATTGCAAAGTTCTGTCATCCAATATTAATTCAAGGCGTTAATAAAATACTAAGGCGTTAATGTCTCATATGTTGCGGTTGCTTTATTAGCACTCGGCTCAATAATTTTCATACGAATTACTAGGATAAGGATAATAATAAACAATAGCGTAAAGGCATGACAGAGCAATAGTTGACACATTCTTCAACACACAAAAACTATAAACGAGCTTGCCGCTAATTCGCTGATTAGGTGCCTATGAAAAATTATGAAGGTTCCTCCCTGCTCTGGGGACTAGGTCCTATATAGACAATTGCTGTTAAATCTTGTGCAGTTAAAATACTAATCGCGATTGTTTCAACAAAGAAAAGCTTGAAGGGCCGACAAGGAACATATATATGTAAGCTCAATATTTTCTTTCCGAAAGTGATGTGCTAAACTGCTGCGTCACTACAACGGTACGATAATTTACGAAGTTGATTTTTTCGCATTTCATGAAGTTTCGGCAACAGTAATATTACACTTAATTTATATGACAGTGATTTCAATACAAAGCAGCAGTATCAGTGTTGGCTTCAAATGGAAATTCGTCTACTCACCAAAGCGTGTACCATTGTCAGCATCTATAGCTGTGAAGCTGATTACGGAGCGAGACGACGTTGCACAAAGCACATCTGTAAACCTTTAGAAAGATTCGCAATACATTAGGATAGTCTTAAGCCGTGTATTCAGGGTGTTCCAGCTATCATGTACCGAGATAAAAAACACGGATTATTTTACGCGAATAAGACCAATTGCATGTTGTTTAGATTCCTCTTGAGAAACCGGCTGTAATGTTATAGTTACTCATATCTAATTATTTATTGAAAAGTAATTACTTACCTTTTAAATGTTCTTTGGTATATTACGGGGTTGTAGAGAATTGAAAGAGAAGTAAAAAGGAGGTGTTTGCTGCAAGGTACACGTCGCGCGTTTGCTTTTTTCTGCAAATTGAGAAAGCCCGCGAAATATGAAAAAAAAAAAGTAACACGTGATTGCGTACCCGTGCCTATGGATAGCAGTGCTATCAAATAGCCCCAGAAATATAGCAATATGTTGATCTCTTACTTCGCCGAGCGGCGGTGATAACGGCATGCGTGTTCTTTGCATTATGCGTGAACAGCTCGCGGCAATTATTGCGTATTAAGATCAAGGAAATGTCTCTAGCCTGAATGGCGAGCCTGGGATGTACAGCTTGCTATCTCAATGACACTCTTTGATGGTGCTGCCACACCGGGGTACACAGGTGAGCAGTCAAGTGATATTTTTCACATTTCGCGCGCTTTCTCTATTAGGCAGGAAAAGTAAACACTCAATATGTACTACATTGCTTGAAACACGTCATTTTGACGTGCCTTGCCATTCCTTAAACTGCCTTGTTGGCATCTTAAAGTTTAGAAGAGCAATTAAAAATTTGATAATTACTTTGAAATAAATAATTGGGTGTGAGGTTTCTGAACAAGACTAAACAACATGCACTTGGTCTTATTCACGTAGAATAAGCCGTGTGTTCTTAAAACTTGGTCCATGCTAGTTAGGACACCAAGTATTAAATTTACGCACGTGCAAGTCGTTTTGAGTTATGTTTACCGAATGACAATGGCGACTCTGAGACGAGAACAGGCCTGCATATGCTGTGATCTTATCTGGTAAGTCTGAACACCCTCGCAAACCCGTCGAATACGGTGCTTTGAAAAGAAGACAAGGACTGCCCTTAGCTCCGCCTCGTCGCAAACAACAAGCGTCCAGAAGAGAGCGAGGAGCAGGCTTGTGTTGAATGAGAGCGTTTGAGAGATTTAAATACAGTGCTAATGTAGCTCCACTAACGTGAAACCAGGGGAAGTGTGAAGCAGCGATGCGCCAGCGTTGTCGCTCGGTGAGCGCCTACAGCTCGGCGTCCATGGCACAAAGGAATTTCCGGAGCGCGCCAACTGCTTATAAAGCCCTGTTCTTTCTCTCTTGCCACACGGCGCGCGCTGATCGGGTGCTGTAGTAGCGCTGGTGTGAGGAGGAATCGAACGCTTGTGGGGTGGTGGCGCCCTCTCTAGCACTGCGCTGGTACCAGACTGGCGCTTGGGAAACGATTTTCACGAGTTTCTGCTAATTAATGCGCTTTGTGCTTGATTATTCCTATCTTTTAAATTATTCTAAATCATGTTAGTTTATCTTGAACCAGTTTTGATCAATTCTGCACTTGTTTTGACTCTGTTTTGAGAAGTTGTTTTTGCCCGTGACCACGATGACATGAGATAGCATTACACAGTTTTCACGAGTTTCTGCTAGTTAATGCGCTTAATGCTTGATTATTCTTATCTTTTACATTATTCTCAATCATGTTGGTTCATTTTGACCCGGTTTCGATCCATTCTGCACTTGTGTTGACCCTGCTTTTGCGCGTACGCACGACGACATGAGATCACATTACACACCGAAAGCCCGGGCCCCTAAAGTGCTTCGCACTTAAAATGTGCGGCCTGCATGTTTTCCAACTTGACGTCACTCCGAAGAAGATGCTGTTACTTCTTGACTGGCAGCCGTTGTCCTATATACAAACGCCGTGAACGCGAGTTCTACGAACTTGAGAGACGTGCGACAGACATGTCCATGGCACTATAAACTGTCATGTATTATTTGCTGATTTGCTATTGAACATTTGGCAATTTTAACGCGATAGCGTTTAGGGCCCGTGTCCAGAAAATCCGACGTCGGCAACCGGCGTGTGATCGCGGGTGGCGGAGAAAAGCATCCAACCACATCGACCACGCAGGCCCTCTGCGTGGTGCAAGGTTTTGTTGAACAAAAATTGAATTTCTGACAGTGAAATCCGCCAGAAAAATGGTAAAGTACGACTTTACCATTCGGCGTCGGATTCGCCGTCGGATTGTTTACTAATCGGGGTCGGATTGTAATTTAGATGTACCAGAAAACCTAATTCTGCTACGAGGAAACTCAAACAATTCGGCCGGACCTGCGCGCGTCGGGGCAATAGCAAACAATTAATAACATAATAAAAAAGGTGCTATGGCCTTCAAATTTTAATATAATCTCACTTAATATATTGCCCCTGGAAAAACGTGTTTCCAGCAATGCATCTCAATTTAAAAGTGAAGCCGACTTTAAGGGGATGGGTGTAAGCTTGGTCTTTGTAAGCTGGCTTTCCCACGTTCAGTGTTGCAGTCAATGAAGCCTACTCGCCGTATGCGAACGATGTGATGCGAACGGGTCCCGATAACGCTATTGCGTTCTACTCTTAAAGGCGAAGCTTTTCAATCAACGAAGTAAAAAGCTTCGCTGCTTTCGCTGCAGCGGGCATTCCTTTAGGAATGCCCGCTGCATGAGTCAAATCGTGAAAATTTAGGAAAAAAGGTCATGTCGGCAAATAATTATCACTTTCCACCACCAATATAGATAGCTACACAATACTGTAATGAAAATACAATTTGTACTAGGTCGGATAATTAAAAAATAAGTCGTCGTTATAATCTACTAGAAATAATTATTATTAGGACATTTACTTGACGAGATACGCTCAGCTGTATCTGGATATCCAGCGCAAATCCTAAATATATCCAGTTGAACGTGATAGCATCATTTACGCTCTCACCTAATAATTACAGTATCTCGGAGTGGATGGCATGGGTCATTCAATGTAGCTTGAAATTCAGCTGTATCTTTATGTTTTGCTTTCTAGCTTGATGACACATGAAATATATTTGTGATTTTTCCGGGAGAAATCATTTGATGAAGGGTAGGGCTGTATATTTGCTATTCCACGACGTTTTTGATTTTCAGCGGTATTCGTGTATCGATAAAGTGGAAAGTTAGGCCATCAAGCGGTGACAGCCTTCTACATTAGCCAGTTGTCTTTAGCGATCGAAGCAGTGCTTTTCAAGCAGAGTGAGTAGACTTTTGGAGAGGCCAGGAACCTAGAACTCTGCATCCGGAAAGGTTTTATCGCAGCTGCTAACTTATGACTGGCATTTTTACATAAAAAGTATTATTAATATGAACGCGCGGAAAGTTAATTTGAGCCGTCCATCCCATGATACTCGGTAGAACCGGATAATACACACCAGCTTCCCCAACTAAATATTTCCAATAACTAAAAAAATAACGGAGCGCTTTACGTGAATCGCAATCCCTGTATGTAGATGGCGTTGTTCATGTTAGTCCATAGCACTTCTTTTTCATTTCCCAAAAGTAATTAGCTTTCTAAGTTTAATTAGCCCGCCTTTAATAACTTACGTACTCGATAAGGGACCAATAGAAAAGTTAGGGAGGAGGTTAAGGAATGATTGATAACAGAATTTAAAGTAAGTTCATGTGTGGTACATTTTCCCGATGATAAAACAAAGCTCCCCGAAATGAAAAACAATACATATATCACGTGACAGCATGTCCGCGCACCGGTAATAGCAGCGGTTTCTAATCTTCGCCATCTATTACGCTGTGCATTTGACACACGTTGAAAACCTGAGCTTGACGTTTAACAAGGACCGAAGATGTACGCCGAAAGCTGATGACGCGTCGGCGAAAGAGCATAGCCGCTTGTTTCTATTGCGATAGGCTAGGGCGGTATTGAACGAGAGTTAGGCTTGAAGAACGCTGCAATCCCTGGCGCGCGGACACGTTGTCACGTGGTATACTTTTTAAATATCCCGAGTTTCTTTTTGTCGTAAAAAAATGACACATGACTTAGGGAGTTTTCAACACTGTTATGGATCATTTCTAGGCATCCTCTATACATTTGCATTGACCTCTTATCGACTACGTAATTAGGTTGAAAACAGAATTCCTAATTAAACTTAATTACCAAAATAATTTAGCAAAATACATTGAAAATGAAGTTCATGACTGGCATGGACAATACTCATCAACCATAAACGGTTGCCGTTCGCGTAAAGCCTTCCGCAATTTCTTTGTTTATTGGCGGCGTGTAGTTGAGAAAGACGGTATGGACCTTTTAAACTTACCGCTTAGGCAATAATACGTAAGATCGCCACGATACGTGAAGTCGAGTGCAGTAGAATATACGCGGTGTCAATAGAGGTCTCATGGGAAGCATATGGTATTTACAAATTATGTTTTTTAGAAAATCGTTGAAACTTCATAATGTTGAGGATCTATGCCTTCAGCAATATTTGCTTACCATTCGTTGCCAGTGAAGTAGTCGAGAAATGCGGTATATTCACCGCTCCCTCCAAGCAATTCTATGGTCAAGCACGTCACGCTGGCGGTGTACCCAAGGAAATTTGCTCCTTTTGTTTTCTGCGACAGCACGAACTTTGGCATGCCAGTCACAGAGAGGAGCTGGAATGTTCTTTTACGTCAATGTTTCAGAAAAATTAGACAATTTCTTTATAAATGTTACGACAGCAACCCAAACTGCAAGGAAAGGTGACCTAAACGAATTTTAAACCTGTATAGCCATTTATTAAGCACAATTTATTATTCCGTGCAAATAACCTGACTGCCTACTTTTCTAGAGGAAGACGTGACATGCGCACCTTAAAAAGAAGCTTTCAATATAACCAGAGAGTGAAATAGCATGTGGCAAAAATAATTTGCCCATTTATTTTTTTTTCACAGTTGGGCAAAAAAAATTAGGCAGAAGTGTCGCTGTGCAGAGCTATGAAAAATGGACTTTGAAGCTTTCGAGCTCAATGCCTGATCTATATTTCCATAAAATGAAGCGTGAACACACACAAACTTATACAAAACATATCCAATGTGATAGACATACGTACTCGAGTAGCATTCCTGGCTCTTTTGTGTCTCTTTTGGACGGCACCGCTGTAGACAAAAATAATTGCCAGAAACGCAGCGAGGACTTCCGTGGGCCGCATCCCGTATGAAGCTGGTCAATATTGAATGTCAGGCTTTAATGGTAAGGACCAGACGTATAAATAACATACAGAGCTCGCCGAGCAGTCGCCAATAGTTTCGTGATAATTTAAAAAGAACATGGCTTGCCGTTCAACTTTCACCGCACATATGAAGCTAAATGGTAAATTATGGCGTAGCACTAGGCTCATATGCATTGTGCTTGCCGTCTTGCTTCCTTTTCAAAAAGGACTCGTCACTGCGCAGTAACATTCTTAGGGTCAAGAACACTGAGTAACAGTAGCAAAAAACTTTATTAGAATATAAATATAGAGTAGAATTCTGCTGATATGAAGTGTTTGCTATCAAATGACATTAGTTGTGTGGGCGAGCGGACGTGAACTTCTATTATTAACCCGGGTATACTTATAGGTTGCTGTAGCATCTTATACGTACGCGCGTTAGTAATAACAGTAGTAATAGTAATAATAATGGTAATAATAGTAGGAATAGTAAAGCTAACCAGAACTATAGTTATGGTTAGCTCTAACCTCTAACAGGCACGTGAAGGGAGTCTCTAACCGGAACGTAAAGCTGGACTTCCGGTGTGATAGGGCGTGAAATAGGCACAATGAACTGCTAGCAAACCACGATCTGGTAATGTATTGAACGCATGTAGCTTTTTTTTTTGTGGTAGAAAATTGACCTAGCGCTTACTCATGAGGTCTGAAAGGCAGCAACGATTTCGTGTAAGCTATTCCACGGCCGCGCGATGAAACACACCTCCTCGTGCGTTTCATCGAACGGCCGTGGCTGTTCCTTCGCAGCGCCTTGCAGGGCACACGAAAGGTGCGTTTTTTTTGTCATTTCGCATACTGCAAACAACACACCTAATATTTTTCTGACTCTGTGTGCAGGTAGTGTGCATTAATTAGTCAAGCTTTCCTGCCTTTAAGCGCGCGCGAAACTCAGCAAGCACGAGAAACCGAAAATATGCCGGGGAAGCTGTTAGACAATTCATGAGAGAAGCTGAAGTTCGTGCCTATATAATACCTTGAAGTCATAAAATGTTCCAATAAAAAAAAAGAAGCCTTGAACGTTCTACGTTGACAAGTCTTCGTAATAGTTGTAGCACCAAGAACACATGATTATAATTACTAGGGTTCTTTTGGTACTGATTGTGCCTCTTTTCACTGAATGAGCTATTATATAGTAGGCTCAAAACGAGCGCTCAGCATTGGCAGAGTTCAATGGAGTGTTTTTCTTTTTCTGCGTGTTTGATGGCTTCACGCACTCTGGGATTCTGGAGTGCTCGCCTGTATGAACCTTCCAAATTTGTTAGTGAAAAAAAAATCAATGTGTTTTGTTTAGGACAGACTGCTTCGTTCATAATCTTTTTCGATATCAGCTGCCACCCGCATGCGAACTTGTGCTGCTGTGTATTAGCTGCACTCGGGCTAGCAGTTTTTATATACCAAAATGACTTGCAGTGTTTTTCTAATTATCACACCCGGGAAAACAGGAGTATCTTCATCGTTCACACGCTTATTTAAATAAGAAAAGCGCGGGAGGGCGGAGTGATGGGCAGAGTTAATCGCTCCTCTATTGCAGAGTGTAGTTGAGCCGCCATATTTGCTTTGTGTTTGTACAACCACAACAGAAGTGGAGGCTCTAAAGAAGGGGACGGCGTGAACCCCCCCTCCCCGCGATAGACAGCAGCGGTAATGAAGCTGCTGGTATGATCGCATGGCGTCTGGGAACTTCAAGAGTGATCTTGTTTTGTCTTGCAGTATCAGGCCGGGGGCCATGAACAGCGAGCTCCAACAGTGGTTTCTGCACACACTGGCTAAGAAAATGTCCAGCGTCCATCCTTGCGCCACATATGCTGGGCGATCACACGTGTGTTTCAGCGTTTCACGCGTCTGGCAGAGTTCGCAGTCAGGCTGAGAGCAACGCCCAGACGAATCCTGCACCGCAAAGATGCCTAGCTCCGCCTAACCAGTGAAGACATACGGCATTTCCCATCCGGATGAAATACATGAAGGCGTCTGCAGATGTTGTCAGCAGGAGCCCTGTACATCATAGTAAGGTCTTGCATGATGTTGTCACCACTTATTGGAGCTGAAAACTTTGTTTGCTGTGCCCATATCCGTCCGTCTTATCTGTTACGTCGTCGTCGTCGTCGTCGTCAAGCTGCCGCCATCGTCGTTACAGCGCCCCTCGTCTTCTTGTCACAATAAATTAAACAATAAATTAATAATTATTCCTTCATTTGTGGGAGCTGGTGGTAGCTGCGAATTCACCGTGCACCAGACGACGAGCGAGCCTTACCAAAGACGACGAAGTGCATTCTCTTCTCGCGACCACACGACACAGCAATCAAGGGGACGCGCCATAATGCATTCATTTAATAATTAGCAAATCGTAACACGACCTGTAGAACAAATCTATCAAACCATCAACCAAAGGCTAGTGTAGACTCATAATCTATAAACATACATCGCCAACAGCTACAAAAATTAAGATAATTTCACGCACCTTGGGAAGCAATGATATGCGAAGTATTTTGCTGGGTTATCAAGCACCGTTTGAGTTTTTGCAGAGCTTTACAAGATGGACCTACGTTTCTGTGTACGCCAAGCAATTGTGTGTGTGAGTGTGGTTCTAGCGTGTGCATCGTTGCACAAACTTTGCAAGAAGACGATAGCGGCGGTGATGGCGCTAGTATGACGTTGATAGTGTGAGGATTAATTTTTTTTTGCTCCGAGGAAGAAACGCTGCAACCTTTTCCGTTGAAGACTCCCTTGAACACTTTTATAACATAGTGAGAAAGTGCTGCCGATCTGTTAACGAGGCTCCTGGGAACCTGTGAGCGAAATACAATTGCACTGCACGGTGAAAAATCGCGTGCTCGCGCTTCCACAATATCGTCATGCAGCGTTATTGCAAGCATGCCGGACCCCAAACAGCTATTGGCTGATTTCGTCTTCGCGAGAACATTCTCAGTAAAAATAGAATTATTGCTCATTTGAGTTAAACAAAATACATATATGCATATCCGCGATCTCAATAAGACAAATAACGATTCTATCTGTGCACTTCTGGTCCAACCACGACAGTTGTGCGTTGCTGTATCTGCTGCGCGCGCCCTCCGAGGTGCCGCAAGGAGCAGTCTCGCGTTCAGCCTTTTGACGGGGCCAGTCGGGCATGTTCCCATGCGCCGACTTGCCGTCTCTCCTGTGTAGCTTTCAGCGTGCTGGAGGTAATGAAACGAGAAAGAAAGCTGCTGATCGGTCCGGTAATTACGTCTAACGTCGCTGGTGCTTGAAGGATTCGACAAATTTTGCAGCAGGAGACTCTTGAAGAGACGTAATTTAATATAAATTTAATTGTTTGATTAGTTAGCAAAGAGTTTCAGGGCCACTTTATGACTTCGGTCTAGCCGGAGGCGGTGAAGCCTAGACATGGCGTCTCGAAGCGCTAAGAGCCGCGAAGGAGAAATGGCAGAAACTGGGACGCTCTCCCTTTTATAATAGACTTGCTCAAATGCGACGCGACGTACGTGAAATACAGTGGTAAGGTTGCCACTCCGACGATGTCAGACTTCCGAGCTTGGCAGTTGGCACAGGATTGGAGGAGCTTGGGTGAAGCATGGTGCTTCACGCAAGCTCCTCCAATCCTGTGAGACAAGTTCTTCTGTAGGCTTTATTGACCGCAAGCGCCAAATGATCCAAACATGGCGAGTGTATCATTCCTGGCCTCATCGTCCTTTTACTCCATGCTTCGCATGGTAATTTACAAGAAGATATGGATGTTAGAAAGCGATATACGCTCACGCAGCAGAGCTGTGTACTTTCCTTTACTGCGGTTATTCGCAGGGCAACTTTCTGGGCGACAGTTGCTCAGCGTTCCTCATTCAAACGACGTGTAATTGTAGCACCCATAATAATATAAGCAGCTGTTTACTTGTCAACTCATCGGCATGCTTTCGCTGCCTTAGATGTCGCTCAACGAAGTGTTGTTGGGTAGCTGTAGTCATATCGTTGCTTGTCATGATGCTGTCATAGTGATAGTGCCATCGACCATGGGGCTATGCGGCTGTGTTGTCGTGCCCCTCGTCTTCATTGTCACGCCATCGTAGTTGTGCTTGTCATCGTGTCGTTCTGTGTTGTCATTATGTGTGGAAAACAGTAACTACCATCACGATATACGAATATATGCAGTCAGAGGCCGAAGCAGTCGCTAGGAACTGCTGATTGATTTTTGGGGAATCGTAAACACAGCAGGCGTATTGGAGAGATTTACTTATCTGTGCACTTCATATCCTTACACAATAACGGTTACTGGAG